>NC_090742.1:21753634-21903634 GCF_036898095.1 Palaemon carinicauda
GACTAAACCTTATTTAACAGACTGGCAAAATCCACCTTGAATTGGATGATATGACGAACATGTCTCGTTACCTTCAATTGTGGGTATGTGCACATGTGCAGTACGTGTGTGTGTGTGTGTGTGTGTGCTGGGCGAGCGTGATCGTAGAATTGTAACATTTTCTTTTTTTCCTGTCAACATTTATTGATAATCGGAATTGTAGGAAATTCATTTTTTTAGTGTAATGGAATGAAGCAGATTTTGAAGATTTTTTTTTTTCAAGAATGGAATATGTAAGGTTTTTTTTTTTTTTTTTTTTTTTTTTACATTAAGAATGTTGAGAATGATCGTTTTCATTTTTTTTTCTTTTTTGTTGAAAAAAAATCATGTTTTATTAATGCCTATTTTATTAAATAAAAATTTCCATTCCAAGTTTTTCCTATTATATTTTTTCTCTGCAAAAGGAGTGGCAAGCATTACTTTCACTTTCACTCAAAAAAATGCAAAACGGAAAAATTCGTTTATACATATACAACCTTTATTCTTTAGTTACTTCTTCCAATAAAAAACAAGTTTTCTTATCTCTTCCTTTTTTTTTACAATTTACTTTCCCGTTTGTTACAGGAAAGCCAGTGATACCGCTGAGCAGATAATAAGAGAGAGATAACTATTTCGAGACGCATCGAAGGAACCAAAACAATGACTTCCAGCATCCTGCGATTGATCCCCATTTATCTCATGAGGATCCTCTTGGCCGCCATCTTGAAAGACACCGGCACACATGATTATGATGCGTCGAACTACTTAGCCTCCCAGTACGATTTTATAATAGGTGAGGAGATTTATACTGCTTCTGAATTCCATTTTGGAGCATCCTGCTTCTCAAACTAGGGTTGTAGCTTAGCTACTACTACTACTACTACTACTACTACTACTACTACTACTACTACTACTAATAATAATAATAATAATAATAATAATAATAATAATAATAATAATAATAATAATAATAATAATAATAATAATAATAATAATCGTCATCTTGTTATCAATCCTTTTCCGTAGATGGTTAGTCTTAGGTGCTACTTTCCTATTTATTATTATTATTATTATTATTATTATTATTAGTAGTAGTAGTAGTAGTAGTAGTAGTAGTAGTAGTAGTAGTAGTAGTAGTAGTGCTGCTATTTTTATAATCATAATTTTGTAGTTGTTGTGGTGGTGGTGGTGGATTTTGTTGTAGTTTTGTGGCTGTTTTTTGTTACTATTAATACCATCCTATTATTTGATTTTAACTCATGAAATTTTATAAATATGTCACTGCACTGACTTAATGTCCTTGACTTCATATCCCTCTGCAAACTTATGTTAACAGCGTAACTCCATAGGCCTATTCTCTTCCTTCGCTTTACCAAAGCTTTCCTTCCAACAATCCTTTCTCCTATCGATACTTGTGCTGATTATTTCTTCTTATCCTTCCTCCAACTCCTAAAAGTCCTCCTGACCCAAATATTATTACATTAAACTTAACATTCCAGTTGGGTCTGGAGCGGGCGGGGGCGTCTTGGCCTCCCGCCTATCAGAAGTGGCCGGATGGAAAGTTCTCCTGCTGGAGGCTGGAGGAGTCCCGCCCGCCGAAAGTTATGTCCCTGCCCTTAACCTAGCCCTGATTAACGGGGAGGCCGATTGGAACTATTTGACTACGCCGCAGAAATATTCGTTGAAAGGGTTTAAGAATAATGTGAGTATTGAAGGTTGGGGGAAAGTGTGAACTATGAATATGATCAAGTTTGTTACTTTTTATAAGAAAGGTATTTAGAATATTGTCTTCAAATATGAATATTAATATAGAAAACACTAAGAATAACAGAATCAGTAGAACTTCAAAAGTTCAAAGTTGGAGCAAATGCTTTTTTGTTGACCAGGCGGATATGAGTCTTTTTATAGTTTATATATGACATATTTGTTTTGACGTTGTTAATAGTTTATATATGACATGTCTGTTTTGTCATTGTTACTTATTTTAGAATGATTTATTGTTAATTTGTTCTCTTCATTTATTTATATCCTTATTTCCTTTCCTCACTGGGCTATTTTTCCCTGTTGGAGCCCCTGGGCTTATAGCATCTTGCTTTTCCAACTAGGGTTGTAGCTTGGATAGTAATAATAATAATAATAATAATGGGTCCCTGGAGATTGCAAAAGAATCTGGGTAAGGAAGAAAAGACGATGGATTGACGAACTTAGAATATTTGTGGGTATAAACTGGCATAGAAAGAACATAAACAGACGCAAGTGGGAGGACATGTCTGAGGCCCTTGTCCTGCAGTGGAATAGTAACGGCTGATGATGATGGCGATTAATATTGATTTATATATTACATCACATATCAATGTGCTTGAATTTAAGGCAGACACAGAAGTCAAAAACAGATGTACAGTAGACATAAAAGAGCAATGATGGAACAGCGAAGTTAGGACCATTGTCTTTCACAGGTATTAAAATTATTTTACAAAATTTTAGTATTTTGATATTTTGCGTTATTCACAAAGGAAGCATTTTGCTTTTTAGCTAATCAAGTAATTCCTACAGATCATGTATTTTCTATAAATGATACACAGAGAAATTCCCATTTATTTCAAGACCTCTTGCTTTTTTTCAACCTTATGGAGTTTTGAAAATTAAAATAAAATAATTTACGTCAGTAGGAAACAAAATCACGTTCATTTTCATTGTCAAAAAAAAAAAAAAAAAAAAAAAAGCTTGTATCCCGCTAGTTTAGATTAATTTAGGTGTTATATTTATTTTCTATCTTTGGATAATTCTGCTATCTTCACTACGACCCAATAATTAATATCCCTGCAGTGATTAGCATTTCAAAATTAATTAATTTGTATTGTCAGTCGATTTATTCAGTTTTCACAACCTTTCTTTTGCAACATTTATTGTTATTTCCAACCCCGACTTCTGTTTTATTCCAATAGTAATCATAACCATGTACTTGCCATGCGTGAATTTTCATACATACTTCATTTTATCTTTCTCATGTACCAGTTTTATTCCAAACGTAATCGTAGCCATATACATGCAATACGTAAATTTCCCTACACACTTCTTTTTTTATCTTTTTTCATGTACCAGGCCGCCCCGTTTCCCCTTGGGCGTGCACTGGGTGGAGGTACAACGATAAATTTCATGATGTACGTTCGAGGGAACAGGAGAGACTACGACAACTGGGAGGCTCTGGGCAATCCCGGATGGGGTTACGATGTCGCCTTGAAGTATTTTAAAAAGGCTGAGGACTACAGAGGCACTCGAAACAAGGACACTGGTAACGTATATTTTTAACTATTATCACAAAAGGCTTTTATTTTCTCAGAACTTTTGTAAAGAGAGAGAGAGAGAGAGAGAGAGAGAGAGAGAGAGAGAGAGAGAGAGAGAGAGAGAGAGAGAGAGAGAGAGAGAGAGTTTACTTTTACTTTCCACAAACTTTAAAAAAAAATATTCCAAAGCAAAAAAAAAATATGTTGGCTTATACGAAATAGTCCGTTGTTTTTTACAACCCTCAGAAAAGTATAAAAACGATTAGCTCTTTTTTTCTTAAATACGGATTCAGTCAGAAATAAAATCTGGAAAAAAATGTAGTGAAATTCATTGATCGGCAACAGGTACTTTGGTAAATATGAAGGTCCCTTAAATTGGATAACGCAGTCGAACTATTCAAGCTGTGATGTGCAATTATAAATAGACCTCTAGATATAAAAGGGTAGGCCTATTTAATCTTGCAACACAACGGATTATAAAAAAAATCCTCATTGCTACCATTCTTTTTTCCTCTAGTATTCAATGAAATAATTTTAATCCTATTCTGGTTAGTTTATAATAAATTACCCCCGTAGTGGTTTTTTATATTTATTTTCAACATTTAATTACCTTTCATTTTTACAATTTCTGCTATACTTAAAATTATTGGGACTGCTTTATTTTTAGTTGCTTTGTCGGAATTATAGTAATGGGTCATATCCTATAACAAAATATACTTAAAATTATAAGGAATGATTGATCATACAGCGGCTTAATACAATATGATCATACATTATAATATTTGAATAATGAAAGCCGTTTCCACTCACATCAGAAATTTCAGACGCACGAATCAATTTCAAGATTAAGATAAAAATTAATACAAGTGAAAATAAAAACGGAAAATTGTCCGGAGTACACGAATATATCGCTGGGTCTTGGCCATGCTCGGAACTTGACCTTTTTGACCTTTTGTTGAACCATCCTTGATTCGTGACGCGTGGGTAACACCAAACCTGTTTAGAGTCCTTGATTCATGACGTGTAAATTCAGTGTTGCCAGATATAGAGATTCATCCCTATATTTAGGGATTTTGGGTGTCTGATTGGGATATTCTGTACATATTTCTATGAAGAAGAAACAAAGATGAGTAAACCTTTATATTGTTGCAATAAGTTTGCTTGCACTTACATGAAGTATAGTGAGTAATTTCTACATTAGTAAAACCGACAGGATCAGAATAAAATGTATTTCTGGAAATTGGGATTTATTAGTTGTTTTGGGGATTTTTTATCATGAGATTTGGGGATTTTTACACTAACCCATCTGGCAACACTAATTCTAGTTGTGTGACTTCACTGAAAAGGAATTAAGGTATTTACTAAGGTTACTTCACTTGTATCTTGGGAGCTATGCGTGTTTCAGTTAAGTATGTTTGTATTCAGTTATTTTTTTCAGTCTTAGCACAGTATTAGTTAATTGTATTGCTGAAGAATGCTTAAAGCATGGTTGCAAGATAGACAGGTGATCTTTTCGACTTTCAAACTTGCTCCATCGATAGGGTAGTAGGGTACCTGATCTGCCTAAACCTGCAAGGTTACCTTGACCCAGATGTCAGTGGACCCTCTGTTATTCACTTTCATTAGATCTAAAAATAGCTGCTGAGAGATCCTTCAGATTTGCGTGATGTTGGCGTTAAATGGTACTTTAATTCCTAGCCAAATGCCTAAACTTTTCCTACTCGCAATCTTTTGTTGTATGCACTTTCTGACGATGATTGGGGCTAAACACCTGTTTGAGTTTTAGGACAATTATTGGGGAACCCAGGCGGAAGCCGGCTTTTTTGGGGGGAAATAGCAAAAAACGAATGATTTGCAGCAATACTAGTGTTCAGAAATCAAAATGAACGTAAGGTAACCAGTTGGAAAAAATATTTGGTTCATGTAAGTGGATAAAAATTATCACAAAATTCTGATTCGCTTCATGTCTTTCTAATGGGGTTTGCTCCGTTGTGGCTTGCTTCGCTCGCAGATCAATGTAATCTCTTTGCTCCAATGTTCTGACAAGCGGTACATGGATGTGTTGCGCACGCCAACCCCGTGGGTCACTATTTCGACGATTTTTTTTTTTACTTTCACATGAGCAACAATAGAACTAGTGAACAGGTTTCTGCTTGAACATTCAGTGCTTCCAAAAAGTGTAAAATGTTCCAAGGTAAGTGCCATGGCAGTATTATTACGCCAAAATACTCGCTCACGTGGTGAAACGGTCTGTTGCCAGAACATAGAAGTAATAAGATATTGTTTAATCGCAAGCTAAGCGAGCATACGGTAGAGCAAAAACCAATAAATCATCAGCGCAATCTAGTAAGGAGGTATTTGTAATATGCATACTGCTACGAAATAGTATAAAAAAATAAAAAATTGTTTTCTGTGTGTGGAAGTCTGGCTAACTAAAGATCCACGTTTCATTACTATTACTCGATTTTGATTACTAACCTTATTACAATGACTGGAATATTTAGGTTAGAAAACTAATCTTGTTTTACCCGTTTTTTTGCATTCTCCCACCCAAAAACCCTGATTTCTCACTGGAATTTGATTTTTGTAGTTATCCAGGGGGCACTGTATCTCTAAATCTGATTTGTGGCAGAATTATAGGTCGAATTCGTTGAAAACACGCCATTTAGTTAAAAAAATATATTTTTATATCAAATGTCTGAGATTGGCAGAAACTGTAATTTTACCATTCTTTGTTCATGTTGCTATTATCACGATGAGTATCTCTTAGTTTTTATGTTTTTTTTCCTACGTTAGTTAACTCCTCCCCTTTGCACACTGACAATGTTCACCTAAATGCACAGTAGGTCCACCTACTGAGCTCAGTGCTTCAATGGAAATATTGTACATACTGTACTCCAAATGCATGACTATTGGCTTCTTAGAATTTGGCAGGCTTTTTACATGATTCGTATGTCCATAACATGCATGTGTACCAATTCCTAATGCTTCTCTTTCCCGTTTTGACCAATCTTTACTTCAAATTTTCCATTCAGAATCCAGATGTATTTCAATTACTCCTTTTAGTTGTTTTTTTTTCTTGAAATTCGTTAATCAGTGCACTTTAGTGGTTGATTTTCAAATTAAATATCTTCAAATTATGGCCTCATTTTGCAATAGCTGTGAATATATCCCCACACAAAGCCATTAGACTATTTTTAACTACTGTTTAGTAACGATGAAGAAACTTTGATATTTCTACATAATCACGGAATGATTCCATCAGAAAGGCTTCCAAATCATGCAGTCTATGTACAGATCGACATTACTGTACTTGCAGTATCACAGTATGTACAGATCGACATTACTGTACTTGCAGTATCACATTATGTGCAGATCGACATTACTGTACTTGCAGTATCACATTATGTGCAGATCGACATTACTGTACTTGCAGTATCACATTATGTGCAGATCGACATTACTGTACTTGCAGTATCACATTATGTGCAGATCGACATTACTGTACTTGCAGTATCACATTATGTGCAGATCGACATTACTGTACTTGCAGTATCACAGTAAAGTTAGAAAGCCCAAAACTAAGAAGCATGACCAGTGCACTTTCTCTGTGAGTGATTAGAAGGATACTTTTGTGGATATGTACCATTTTGACACAGAAATCATTTTTGCGACCTTATGGCTACAGAAAAGTTTTACACAATAGGACATTTCCTGGAACATACATTTGGGTTCTGAAGTGACTGTTAATTGGAGGAGTTTTTGTTCTGAGGGAATTGAAAATTTTTGGAAAAATGAGCAACCAATCAGAGGTCCGAACATTGTGTAGAAATTGATGAGTCAATGTTTGGCAAGTCTAAGTACAGATGTGGCAGGGAAATTTCTGATGTGTATGTTTTTGGATTACTCAGACTATTAATATTAGACAATACGGCTAAGGATACGGCTTTCCAAAGGGGGGGTTGCAGTAGGGCAAAGCCTCCCCCCCCCCCATGTTAGTTAAGGATGTGCCTCTTCTATTAGGTTAGGTGGCATTCTTGATTTTGTTTCCCCTTTTTAAATCTTACCATGTAAAAGATTGAGCTGTCTTTATTCAAAAGAAAACAAAGCTTAAAAGACGGACATAGATACTGTACAAGTAAGCCTCACTTATAGCTACAAGTTTTTCTATTGCATTATTGAATAGAAATGTTCATTCCACTTCCTCTATACAAGGGGGGGGGGATGGATGTTTTCAGGCAAACACTTTTATTTGTATATGCCTTACTTGACACCTGCTTGCGATTATCTTTAGCAATATCCTTGGTTGCCTAGCTTGTGAATCCGGTAGTACTATCAACCCTGGATCACGATGTGTCTAGGATGCTATTTTCCGCACCTAATCAGGTGTGAACTTAGCTCTCCCTGAATTTTAGCCAGCCAGTTTGGTAATAGGGGCTCCCTTCCACTTATAAATGAGCCTCCCATTAAAGGACAAAGGTTTGTACTGTAACAAATCACAAATTTGAAGCAGAATTTTTCTTAACTATACAAACCTGAATCCTTTAACAGGACTTCCTACCTTCACCTCCCCCAAAAGACCCAGCTGCAATCAGCGTAACTGTTCAGTGCACTGGCAAGGGGAACCAGAGCTTCCCCACCACCTGCTGGTAGTTAATTACCGGCCACTGCTGACACCTTGTTATAAGTTTTAACTGCAGAGTTCTATAGCTGTACCAAGTCATTCTCCTACTAAGGGACTCTGGTATTTGTTTTATTCTTGAATATTTAGTGCTTTTGACACATTATACAACATTAACACCACATATCTTCCAAATCTTTCCTTTTTCATCCGGGGCTCCTTCCTCCTCCCCAAAAATCTTAATGAATCTAACAACAGATACAAGATTTAGTACGAGGTTCTATCTCGCAGCACATCAAGTATTTTTGATTGGCAACGAAGTAAAGTACTGTGGTTTTTACCATGGTTAGTGTAAACCACTAATCATGATATTTACTGACATGCTCCTAACAATAATGGCCAACCTCAGTGAGAAAGTAGAGTTTTCTATTAGGAATACTGAAAAGTTAATCTTAACAAGAATGGTGAAATATGTTAAGGGCAGGGGAAGCATTAGAAAGAATTTAGTTGCTATAATTGCTATTTGGTCATCACGGCTATTTTAGATAAATTACAAGACATTTCCTGTATAAACACATTAGCTCTTGACAAAAGCTAATCTGAATTAGGAGATGGAGGATATTGCTTGCTCTGTTACCCTTTAATTTTTGTCAAAAAGTAATCCAGTATATTTCAATTGATATTTCTAACCTAAACAAATCTCTTGCTCTTCATCCTACTGATGTAAGTAAATATCGTGATCATATAAGAAAGCTAAAGTAATACCGAATGATTTATGTACAGTAGGTTTAATTAAATGGAGGAGTTGAAGGTGTAATCTGTTTTTGTACAGTTGTTTTAAAGTACATAAGTATTTTGGGCTCTTAACCTCCATCTGGTGCTTAATTCATCATTTTACTTTCCAAAGGTATGATACATGTATATGTAGCCTACTGGATTTCAAGTTAGAATATAACGTGGAATATGCCTATTTTCCCATTACAGTATAAGTTAGGTAACAAGTTATATAAGATATTACAAATTCACTATTTTAAATCTCAATTCCTTGTGATTGGGCACTACTCCTTCACTGTATGATGGGAACATGGTAGAATGGTTATGCGAGAGGACAAATTTAATTTTGTAACTTTAATTGAAGTTGTGAAGTTGACACTTTTTAATTGAAAGCATAGATTTCAGTTCAAAAATCCTGTTCGTCCTAATGATGCAGCAATGTTAGAAATACTGTATTAGAAAAGTTTATGACATTAGCTGTGTTTTAATACTGTAATGTATTTTACTTGTCACTTTTACTGGATGATTGAAATTTTAATAAGAAACTGTTGCTTTTAATGTATATAGAGCTGTTATTTTTTTTTCTGCAGTGGACTACCATGGAAAAGGAGGCCCTCTTGTTGTGGATGATAAAAGATGGTGGACTCCCCTGCTAAATGGGTTCTTGAAAGCTGGCCAGCATCTAGGTTACAATATAATTGATCCAAATGGACCCGAACAGATAGGTAAATTCTTGGACTTTTGTTTTCTTTACTGATTTGTTCCTATGTAGCATACAAACCCCTGTTCTTGAATTAGGGAGAGTGATTTACCACGAACTGGAGTTGGTCATTAAAGTTGGATAATAAGCCTTTTCCAGCTGATGAAGGTGTGGAGCAAGTAACCCCACCCCATTTCCAGCCGGAGAACCTTCACTTTTGATTCCACCACTGTTGTGAATGTATGTACTGACAGCGCCTGTCAAAAAATTTCCTATTTTCAGGAAGTGAATGGTGATTGTTAGTGATTGAATGGAAACAAAATGTTTTTTGGGCAGAGGAAGATGATAAACTGTTGTAGTTCAACTCCCCCCCCCCCCTTGTATCATTTGTAGAGAGGGCAGGACTGTTCGTTGACATCCCAGTACGTTGAGTGTTGGTCTTAGCCTCCTGTGTAGTGGCAGTCGTATGCCCTGAAGGGGAAGCAGCATACAAAGCTTACATCGGTATCCGACTGGGCAACGCCCAAGAAGAGACAGGAAGTCTTTCACTGCTTCACTCGATAGGTGGTGAGACTGCTGCTGCTACCCCTGTGCATACGACCTTAAGATTGGTCCTTGGTCAGCACGCTTCAGGAGGTTGGAACCTTTAGATCTAAAATAGCAAGCTTTTCAGGTTTCGCTGGTGTGTGGGACACCTACAGTTTGTCGAACAGCTTCGGAGGCAGGAAACTTCACCCATGACCATGCAGGCTGTTGATGATGAGTTTGACCTGAGGAACTCAGGTCTTTCTTGGGTCTTTAAGCTACGCTCTCCATGACTTCATTAAGGGAGTTGGTAGGTAGGGCTACTTCTCCCAAGGTAGCCCCTGTGCAAGTGTCTCGACTGTCCCCGGTGACCCCAGTGGTGAGGAGTGTCGGGGTTCCCCAGTGTCAGGAAATGCGGTGGTTCCCCCCTAAGCCTAAGAAGGCAGGTAAGACTAGTAAGGTAGCTCTTGGCGTGACAGCTAAGTCTATTAAGGTAGCTCCCGGCCCAGCAGGTAAGAGGGTGGCATCGTGAGCCGTGGCCCCCCACAGGTGACTGGAAAGGGGAAAAAAAGTAAAGGTGAGTGTTACCATTCTCCTTGTGGTTACCCTGATCCCTGGCAGAGACCCAGTGATTCCCACCCTTTCCCTTGTCTGTCTCCCAGACCCTTTTTCCAGGGCATCCGTAGATGGTTCCTTCTCCCTCAGTATCAGTGATTGCGCCTCCGGTCCTGTTTGTTGTGGGGCCTTATGAGTGTGCCTTCCCCTCACTCTGTGGCGGTGTGCCCTGTTGAAGTGGGTCTTGTAGCAACCTGTAGGGTTTCTACCCCTGGTGGGAGCAATGTCGTCAATAGTCACTCAGACCTTCTGACAGCTCTGCTTTCAGAGACACGAAGAGAAAAAAATGCATCCTCCTCCTCCTCCTCGGGAAGTGTTTTCCACATAGAACCCAGAGCAGTTACCTGTCCGATATGTCATCGCTTGTGTGGTTACCCTAGGTGGAAAGTGACACTAACCAATTGAGTAAGACCTTCTATCAAGTGGTCTGGCGGATACATGCCATTTTCTTCCCTCCTCCTTCCCTCCTCCAATTAATGACCCCTTTTCATCCAGTCAATGACCTAAGGACATCTAGGGTTTTTTTTTAGGTCTTCACCCAAGCAAGAAGCAGCTTACCAGTTGAGACTAACAGAAATATTGGTGTGTGGTACGTGGAACACTTATTTTCACCTCGGAAAGCAAGGAGGTTGGACACCTGACAAACCCATTTATGATAAATTGGCCTAGAAGGATGGCACCTTCCAAGCCCCAAGGATTCCTCTCTTTCAAGGGGGTAGCCTGTGCAGAGGTACATCTAGTTAGCTGACAAGGATAACTCCTTGTTAAGAATTCCCTAGTTGGATAGCCTGTGTCGAGACATTTCATTCTCGCTTTTCTCTTGAATGACTGAGAATAGATGCCAGGAGAGTAGGCTTTTCCTTAGTGTTCCTTCTCAAGGCCTGGTGTCTAGTAGGATTCCCCCCACCTCCTTTCTATTTGTCTCCCATTGAAAAGGACGAGGGTTTGTATTCGTATCGGAACAAATCGGAAATTTTAATGTGATTTTTCTTAAGTTTGAGTCCATTTAAGGTTTACTGCCCACCTCATCTTCCCTGCAAACCCTAGGCTGGGACTTTCAGAAGCCGATTTGGGCTATGCTGGAGAACGGCCTAATCCCCCTTCTCTCTCACACTCACAGAGGATGCTTTGTTTTTCTTCCAGCTGGGTCAGTGGAGCTGGACTTGATCATATTTAAAATTAAGTATTATTCCACTTTTGATCTATTTCACAACTGTAAATGAAATAAAGAATATACTGATAATTTTAACAAATTATCAAGTAAAATATTAAGCAATTTATGCCTCGTGGAAGAATTGAAAGGTAATGAGGTATGTTATGACAGAATCACCTGGTATTTCCAAAATTTGTCAAGCTTGATACCCATATAGATTTCCGATTCCCGTATATTTAAACACTAAGCCTCTTTTTAACCACCACTATTATTTACAGGTTTCTCAGTGGCAGACATTACTCACAGAGATGGAATAAGAGGATCTGTAGCAGTATCCTACATTAGACCTGCTTCCAATAGACCAAACTTACATGTGGCATTTAATGCCTATGTCACTCAGGTAAGATAGTACTGTACAGTATTTTAAGATATGTTTTTTTGTAATTTTAAGGTTTATTTTGAGATTATCAATTCCTGGGTAACTATTAGAGGGAAATGGCCTAGTGTAGAAAAAAAAAAAAATTAAATTGAAGATTTTGAGAAATCTACCATTATGTAGCATATTCGTGTATATTTGGATGAACTTCAACATCTCTCATATTCATAGGTCCTGTTTGATGAGAATAAAAGAGCAATTGGAGTCCGCTTTGAACAAAATGGAAAGGTGAGTGAGATTCATTCTAATTAAGGCAGGAGGTTTTGACTAACATCTCCCCTGTATCTTTAAATTTTGTTTGCATCAGTTGTATTCCTGACTTTTCAAGACAGTGAGATAAATGTATTTGTCAATAAAAGTTTTGGAACTTAAAACTGGAATTCAGCTCTTTTTACTATGTTTGGTTTATAAATAGGGTTTGATTTACAATTTGATGAATGTTCTTGAAAAACCATCCAACAGCTTCGTACTGTTCTTGCTCGCCGAGAAGTGATTTTATCTGCTGGAGCTGTTGCGTCGCCTCATATATTGCTGCTGTCAGGGGTGGGCCCAATTAAGCATCTAAGAGAGCATAAGGTTTGTTGAAGCTCCCTTGAATTTAAACACAGTATACTGTACATTCTGTAAAATTATAACCACAATTGATATAGTGTGCTTTTGTGCATATTTTGAAATTTTATATTTGACAAATTTGTATTTTTAAATATTTAACTTAGCCGGTGAATATATAATAGCTGCAACTCTGCGGCTCGACAGAAAACACACTCAAAAAACTCGCGAGTGATCGCTATGAAGGTTGCGGGTGTGCCCACCAGCGCCAACTGTCGGCCAGATACCACTCTTGCATGTAAACAAACCCTTCAATTCTTCTCTGTCGACGTTGACGACAAGACGTATTCGTACTCGCTGTAGAACCTGGAGTTTTCTCAACATATTTGGTGAAGTACTTTATTTTGGTTTGAGCTTTCGCAGTGCAGGTGTTTTTTCCTCAACATAAGCTCTTGAACTCTTTATTGAATCAGATTATTTGTCGATGACTTGGATTGTTTTTGGAATTTTCTTTTGACTAATTCAAAATGGCTGACCCTTCTCAAGTACCTAGATTTCGGAAGTGTAATGCTAGGGACTGTAATAGGCGTCTTCCAAAGGCTTCTCTCGACCCACATACTGTTTGTTCCAATTGTCGGGGTAAAACCTGTCAATTGGGAGATCGGTGTGAGGAATGCGTGGGCCTTTCGGAATTCGATTGGCTCGAATACGATAAATATGCACGTAGGCTAGAGAGAGATAGGGTAAGGAGGAGTTCATCTAGGTCTGTAGATTTTTCCTCTCCACATGCCCCTGAACCTAATCCTTCCCCTGTAGTGGTTGTTCCTAACCCCCCTTCTAGCACTCAGGAACCATCTATGCAAGACATGTTACGTGCTATTCATGCCTTGGGGGAAAGAGTTGAAGCGTTAGCAACTGATCGTAATCAACTCATGGCTGACGTGAAGGAACTTAAGTGTCATAGTGCCACGGCGGAAAGTGGGAAAGTGATTAGTGCGCAAAGTGTTGTGAACAGTGTTGCGACCGAGGGTTCGTTTGTTCGTGCCTGTCGTTCACCTAGTCCGGGACCTCTTGCAAGCTCCCAAGCCCAGGGGAGAAGTAATGTCGTACGACTTATGGGTTCGAGAGGCCTTGATCAGCGAACAGACGTTCCCTCTATGGTATCAGGCGTATCTCACCAAGATCGCCCCTACCATAAGACGAGAGAGCCTATTTTCTCCTCGTCTTCCGAAGGCTTTTCCCGCAAGAAACCGTGAAGCAAGGTTTCAAGGCCTCTTAAACGGAAGTCAGTCCCTTCAGGACAGGTCCAACGTCCTGGATGTAGTCATTGGGACAGTTCGGACCCGTTGCAGTCATCGGATGACTGCTCACCGCCTAAGCAAGGCAAAGTTGTGCCGTCTCAGACGCTAACCCCGTCGGTTACCGCACCCATTCCCGTGGACCCAAAATGGGTTATACTGCAGGACATGCAGTCTAAGCTTGCCTCCCTTATGGAAGACTACAATGCCGATAAGGTTTCCGTTGAGCCTAGCCGTTTATCTCATCGAGATCCTGGCCTTCAGCCACCCAAACGTTCATTTGTGCGTCCTGTTGACGCTGGTGTAGCCAAGTCACGTCAAGCAGTTGGTTTAGAACCACACTCGATGCGGTCTCGTGTGGATTTTCAGCCGCATTTGGACGTTAGGCAACTTGCTGATGCGCCTGTTGACGTTCAGGACGTTCGCCAACCATCGGAGTTGACTTGTTTTGACGCTGAGCGTCAACATCCGCAGTCTAGAGTTGTTTTGACTGCTCAGACTAGGCGGTCTATGCAGTCTCGGGTGGACGCTGTGCGTCCTCACGCACCTGTTGTTGTTGACAGTTCACAGACTGTCATGCAGTTACAGGACGCTGCGTCCTGGTCCGCCACTTATGCACCAGTGCGGGTGGACGCTGCGTGTCAAGCATTGCCAACCCCTTTGCTTGTTTCTCATCAGTTGTCAGATGAGGAACCTTCGGATGAAGACGTTGCTGACCCTCAGCCTGAGGATCATCCTTCAGATATTGATGAACCAAGAACAGTTCCGCCATCTATGGACTTTAAGAAAGTCATGCTAATTTTTAAAGAGTTGTTTCCCGAACCCTTCGTCTCTGTTGCTCCTCGTTCGCCGCCGTCTGAGTTTGTTTTAGGCGTACCTGCTGACATGCCAGCCTTTACAAAACTTGTACTCTCTCGCTCGTCCAAGAGAGCTTTACGGCTTTTAGGCGATTGGTTGGAAACCAAGAGGAGTTTGGGGAAGACGGCCTTTGCCTTCCCCCATCTAAACTCTCGTCTAGATCGAGCGTCTGGTATGCCACGGGAGAAGTTCTCGGCTTGGGAGTCCCTGCCTCTGCCCAGGGCGACTTCTCAAGCCTTGTAGACTCTCCCCGCCGTCTAGCCATGAGACGCTCGAAGATTAGTTGGTCATCCTCGGACCTTGACCATCTGCTGAAAGGCATTTTTAGAGCTTTTGAAGTTTTCAACTTCCTTGACTGGTGTTTGGGAGCCTTAAGTAGGAAAATCTCATCGGCTGATAGAGATGTCTCCTTACTCATTATGTCCTGCATGGATAAAGCCATCCGCGATGGATCCAATGAGCTCTCCTCTTTTACTTCAGGAGTCCTTAAGAAGCGAGAGTCTCTTTGCTCTTTTCTGTCGGCAGGAGTTACTCCCTGTCAAAGATCTGAGCTACTCTTTGCTCCCTTATCGAAGTTTTTGTTCCCTGAACTTTTGGTTAAGGACATAGCTTTGTCACTCGTGCAGAAGGACACCCATGACTTGGTAGCGTCCTCTGCTCGCAAAGGGACTCCTTCGACTTCCTTTTCTGCAAGACCAAGGATAGACACTCCGGCGTCCAGGTTTATTCCGCCCTTTCGTGGCAGAGCTCCCAGCAGGGGAAGTACTCGTGCCGAGGGAAAGAGAGGAAAGAGGAAAGGAGCCAAGTCCTCATGTGGCAGTCTGATTGCCCGCAGCTTCAGACAGCAGTAGGTGCCAGACTCAAGAACTTCTGGCGAGCCTGGGAGAAGAGAGGCGCAGACCAACAGTCTCTGAGGTTGCTCAGAGAGGGGTACAAAATTCCATTTGTACACAAACCTCCTCTAGCGACTTCCCCCATCGATCTCTCTCCCAATTACCGAGAGGAATCAAAGAGACAAGCCCTGAAACTAGAAGTGTCTCTTTTGCTAGAGAAGGGAGCGGTGGTGAAAGTCTCGGACCTTCAATCACCGGGGTTTTACAACCGCCTCTTCCTAGTACCGAAGAAGACAGGAGGTTGGAGACCGGTGCTAGACGTCAGTGCTCTGAACGTCTTTGTCACAAAGACAAAGTTTACCATGGAGACCACGAAATCAGTCTTAGCAGCGGTCAGAAAGGGAGACTGGATGGTCTCTCTCGACCTAAGAGACGCATACTTCCATATCCCCATTCACTCAGATTCCCAACCTTTTCTGAGGTTTGTTTTCGACAATGTGGTGTACCAGTTTCGGGCCCTGTGCTTTGGCCTAAGTCCTGCTCCTCTCGTGTTTACGAGGCTTATGAGGAATGTGGCAAAATTCCTCCATTTATCGGGAATCCGAGCCTCCCTGTACTTGGACGACTGGCTTCTCAGAGCCTCGTCCAGTCATCGCTGTCTGAAGGATCTGCATTGGACATTGGATCTGACCAAGGAATTGGGACTTTTGGTCAACATGGAAAAGTCCCAGCTGATTCCATCCCAAACTATACTGTATTTAGGGATGGAGATTCGCAGTCCAGTTTTTCGGGCTTTTCCGTCTGCCCCCCGAATAGATGAAGCCCTGCTCGTAATCCAACGGATGTTGAAGAGAGAACGTTGCTCAGTCAGGAATTGGATGAGTCTAGTAGGAACTCTATCATCCCTGGAGCAGTTTGTCTCGCTAGGAAGGCTACACCTTCGACCTCTCCAGTTCCATCTAGCTTTTCACTGGAAAAAGGACATGACGCTAGAGGCGGTCTCAATCCCGATTTCCGAAACAGTAAAGGCATGCCTGAATTGGTGGAAAGACAATATCAGTCTAAGAGAGGGACTTTCCCTAGCAGTTCAGAACCCAAACCACGTTCTATTCTCAGACGCATCGGATTTGGGTTGGGGTGCGACCCTGGACGGTCGGGAATGCTCAGGTCTGTGGACCTCAAGTCAGAGGAGCATGCACATCAACGGCAAGAAGCTTTTGGCAGTCCACCTGGCCTTGATGAACTTCGAGAGTCTCCTTCGAAACAAAGTGGTGGAGATCAACTCGGACAATACCACAGCCTTGGCATACATTTCCAAGCAAGGAGGCACCCACTCCCTGACACTGTACGAGATCGCAAGGGACCTGCTCATTTGGTCAAGAGATCGAGGCATCTCCCTGGTAACGAGGTTTATCCAGGGCGACTTGAACGTCTTAGCAGATTGCCTCAGTCGAAAGGGTCAGGTAATCCCTACAGAATGGACCCTCCACAAGGACGTGTGCAAGAGGCTTTGGGCGACTTGGGGTTAACCCACCATAGACCTCTTTGCAACCTCGATGACCAAGAGGCTTCCAATCTATTGCTCTCCAGTCCCAGACCCAGCAGCAATACATATAGACGCTTTTCTTCTAGATTGGTCTCATCTAGACCTATATGCATTCCCACCATTCAAGATTGTCAACAAGGTACTGCAGAAGTTCGCCTCTCACGAAGGGACAAGGTTGACGTTAGTTGCTCCCCTCTGGCCCGCGAGAGAATGGTTCACCGAGGTACTTCGATGGCTGGTAGACTTTCCAAGAAGTCTTTCTCTAAGAGTAGACATGTTACGTCAGCCCCACGTAAAAAAGGTACACCAAGGCCTCCACGCTCTTCGTCTGACTGCCTTCAGACTATCGAAAGACACTCTAGGGCTAGAGGCTTTTCGAAGGAGGCAGCCAGTGCGATTGCAAGAGCGAGGAGAGCTTCTACCATTAGAGTATACCAATCGAAGTGGGAAATCTTCCGAGACTGGTGCAAGTCAGTATCTGTATCCTCGTCCAGTACCTCTGTAGCCCAAATCGCTGATTTTCTCTTATACCTGAGAAAGGTTCGCTCCCTTTCAGCTTCCACGATCAAGGGCTACAGGAGCATGTTGGCTTCGGTCTTCCGGCATAGAGGCTTAGATCTTTCCAACGATAAAGATCTACAAGATCTCCTCAAGTCTTTTGAGACTTCTAAGGAACGTCGTTTGGCTACTCCTGGATGGAACTTAGACGTGGTCCTAAGGTTCCTCATGTCAGACAGGTTTGAGCCTTTACATTCAGCCTCCCTGAAGGATCTCACTCTTAAGACTCTTTTCCTGGTGTGCTTGGCCTCGGCTAAAAGAGTCAGTGAGCTTCATGCCTTCAGCAAGAACATCGGTTTTTCGACAGAAAAAGCCACTTGTTCTCTTCAACTTGGTTTCCTGGCCAAGAATGAACTGCCTTCTCGTCCTTGGCCTAAATCTTTTGATATTCCTTGCTTATCAGAGATCGTAGGCAACGAACTAGAGAGAGTATTATGTCCCGTTAGAGCTCTTAAGTTCTATTTAGCTCGTACTAAGCCTTTACGAGGTAAATCTTAAGCGTTATGGCGTTCGGTTAAGAAACCATCCTTACCTATGTCAAAGAATGCTTTGTCACATTTTATCAGATTTTTAATACGAGAAGCCCATTCCCACTTGAGTGAGGAAGACCGATCTTTGCTTAAGGTTAAGACACACGAGATTAGAGCTATAGCAACCTCCGTGGCCTTCAAGCAAAATAGATCTCTGCAAAGTATCATGGACGCGACCTTTTGGAGAAGCAAGTCAGTGTTCGCGTCATTTTACTTGAAAGATGTCCAGACTCTTTACGAGGACTGCTACACAGTGGGTCCATTCGTAGCAGCGAGTGCAGTAGTGGGTGAGGGTTCTACCACTACACTTCCCTAATTCCAATATCATTTTTAATCTGTCTCTTGAAATGTTTTTAATATTGTTTTATGGGTTGTACTGAAGGCTAAGAAGCCTTTCACATCCTGGTTGATTTGGCGGGTGGTCAGTCATTTCTTGAGAGCGCCCAGATTAGGGGTTTGATGAGGTCCTGTTGTATGGGTTGCAGCCCTTGATACTTCAGCTCCTGGGAGTCTTTCAGCATCCTAAGAGGATCGCTGGGCTCCGTGAGGAAGACAGACTTACAAGGCAGAGTAATCGTCTAAGTCAACTTCCTTACCAGGTACCTATATATTTTGGTTTTGTTATATTGATAACTGTCAAAAAAACTCTTAGCTTATACGCTGTAAACTTAATTAACTCTGGTCTCTACCCACCGCCTTGGGTGTGAATCAGCTATTATATATTCACCGGCTAAGTTAAATATTTAAAAATGATATTTTAATTATAAAATAAATTTTTGAATATACTTACCCGGTGAATATATGAATTAAAGACCCTCCCTTCCTCCCCAATAGAGACGCAGCGGGACGAGAAGAATTGAAGGGTTTGTTTACATGCAAGAGTGGTATCTGGCCGACAGTTGGCGCTGGTGGGCACACCCGCAACCTTCATAGCGATCGCTCGCGAGTTTTTTGAGTGTGTTTTCTGTCGAGCCGCAGAGTTGCAGATATATATTCACCGGGTAAGTATATTCAAAAATTTATTTTATAATTAAAATATCATATTGAAAAAAAAGTGACAATAAAAAGCTTTCATAATTAATTTCAGATACCAGTTGTTGTAGATCTTCCAGGCGTTGGTCAAAATTTTCAGGACCACCCATCTGTGTATGGACTAACATGGACCGTTTCAAAGTCAGCTTCCTCTAGTTTCTTCAACCTTATTAATCCAGCACATGTTCTGCAATATTTTCAGGACAAACAAGGTATGTACACATTTTTTTACACATAGGCACGTGAGTAATTTGAGAACAGTTTCAAGTAGTAGCGGCTTGTGTATAGGCACTGTGGAACTGCAGCGCCCCCTATTTTTATAAAAGAAAAAAAATTCTTTACTTCTCTCCCTATACTGGCAAATTACTTTATCCTTAAAGGGACTGTCCACTAAGCTATTTGACATAACTTTAAAAAATCGAAAATTATTTTGTTTCTATGTATGCAGAAATATATCGTACATGCTCTTCAGAAGTTTCAGCCTATTATTTTTACAAATAATGAAGATAGAGCAGTCTTTAGATTATGTCATCCTTACTGCGTCGTCTGCGTGACTGAATTCGACATAATCATCTTTGTGGGTTTATTTTTGCATATATTTAGTGATTTTTTTCCCTTATGTTTCGAAATATCGTAACGTCTGGCTGAAGGTATTGGTAGAGGGTAGGCGAACGCAAAATACGATCTACGAGAAGACCAACCAGAGTTTCCAAAGGCATATAGGAATTAAGATGCATTTGTGCTTGTTTACTTGCAGTTCATATGTACATTGTTTTCACAATGTCCTCGTTGACTTTATAGCAAGGCCAATGTTACCCAAGGTCAAAGAAAGAACAAAAAGTAAGCAGAGAGCAACAAAAAAGAACCAAGAAGAGAGGGAAACATGAAAAAGAATACAAAGCTGGAACATTCTAACTATAACTCTGGCAACAATCAGAGGCCACTGGCAACTCATGACACTTTTACACCAAGTGTATTTGTAAACTTAGGGTTTCAATACCTCGTTTAGCGAGCCCTCGTGTAGGAATAAACAATTATTAAGTACAAAGTAAGGGTATCATGTTTTGTTTTTGGTTTTTTTCTTTTTGAGAAAAAAACGCAAAAATTTATAGCAAATCTTTGAGAGGCCATAACTCATAAACATACTTATTCACACTTGGGTACATTTTTCTTACTTATTTAATTGTTCAATTTTAGAGAGAAAGAAATAATTGAGGATTAAAAATCCCACAATTTTGTGTAATAGGATTTTTGTTTTTCTCTTTTTTCATGGTTATTTTACATTAGACAAAGAAAATAAAGAAAAAATTCATTAAAAAAAAAGAAAAAGGAAAATCTGTCGCACACAATTATTCAATTTATAAAGAAGTTTTGATGATATGATTTTCAATACAATTAGTGTTATATTAGTGGAGAAAAATGTACCAGAATTTTTTTTTAAAAAATCATGATTTTTGCTAGTAAATCAGTTTTGGTCAAATAACTTGAAATTTTTATATGATGAAGGTATTATATACATCTAAAAAATATAGAAAATGTGTATTTTGAATCATTAGAAAAAAAATAAGCATAGTGGACAGTCCCTTTAAGCTTAATATCAGTAGCCATCCTTCATTTTACAGTATATAAAATAAAAAAAAATAAAATCTTTGCATGGAACTGTGCACTTCATAGTTCCAGCTGGGCGGGGTTTAGCTGTTGAGCACATGCGCACAGGAAGCTGTACTACTTGAGGCTGAGAGGGAGGGAGAGCACTGTTGACCCCACAGTGTTAATCTAAGTGCGTCTAAAAGGTATTCTTTTTTATTCCACGGGGTTTGTGCTAGAAAGCCATATACCATATTCTTGAATGTGATAAAATGTGGAATTAGGTTATTATCCTACTTCCACCTATTCTATTTTGATAATTTTTTTTAGTTTTTATTCCATTATTTTGATAATTCCCATGACTACATCCGAAGCAGAACGCTGCATTTCAACACTGAAACCAACCAAAAAAATTTCTAATAAACACTTGAATTCGGAAAGACAAAATGCATTAGCATCGCTTTCAATGAGTAAAAAAAAAATTCCTCTTTTCATCCAGAGGTTGAAAAGAAAATAATTAATCTTTTTCCTGCAAATTAAAATAAGGAGGATGGATTTAATTTTTAGATGAATTTATCAAGCATGTACTAATGATTTAAGTTATAGTAATTTTAAAGTTTTTTTCTTTTAGGATTCTATAAATTTTGAATGAATTTTCCTAATTTTTTTTTTTTTACACACACACACACACACACACACTTAAAATAAGGCTACAAATTTTCTGGAGCAGCACCCCCACTCATTTTAGTCTTGAGCTGCCACTAGTACCAAAGTTTTTAAAGGGTCCATATCAAATAAAAATTCTAAAATGTGTAGAAAGATACCATAATCTAATCCAATAGAATATATGGAAAACTTATCCTAGAGGTGAAAACCTGTATGAGATCAGGAAAATTTCACAGCATTGATTAGAAGGTAATAAAGTCATTGAGCTGGAAGATGATAAATTCTAGCCATTTTACCATACATGAACAAGGCATATTTTTTCTTTTATAATGTACTTTCTATCCAATTTTATTTTTATTAGACTTGCTAATATTTATTTTTAGATTTTTAAATATTAAACTTAGCCGGTGAATATATACATAGCTTACGTCTCCGACGGTCGACAGATTCCAAAAACTCGCGAGCGATCGCCATGATGGTTGCTGGGTGTGACCACCAGCGCCGACTATCGGCCAGATACCGCATATATTTCTCCAGGAATTCAGTTCTTCTCTGTCGAGTGAAATGACAACATTGATTCCGCTCGCACTTAGCCTCAAAGTTTTCAACTAATTTGTGAAGTACTTTTTTCATGGTTTTATGGCTTTCGCTGTGTTGGATTATTCTCAAGCAATACGATCTTCAAAAGGAAATTCTTTTGAAAGGAGAGAAATTTTTTTTTTTTTTTACCCTTGCTTTTTTAATCTCTGGATTTTCCATAGAGAGAAGATGGTTGACCCTTCCCTCAGTGTACGGAAGTGTGTTAAAGGCTTTTAGTTTTTAGTAATTATTTTATCACTTTATAAATTATTGTTGATATTTATAGATTTACCTCTATTTTTTTATATCTCACCCGCCTTTATTAGGCCTCTTCGATTCTCTTTCCATTTATACTCGACACCGTGATAAATTTTATATTTTTTTTCATAAGCGACCTATGCCTATTCTTTGTAGGCGGTACTGTCTTGGAAAACTAAGTTAAACAACGTTGAGCCCATTCAACTTTTATATTTTATATTTGTTTAGATTGATGAGAAAGTGCGAAAAACATGTTCAGTGTTGCGGAGAGTTCGTCTGTTCGTGCTTGTCGCTTGCCTAGTCCGAGACCTCTTTCAGGCTCCCCTACCCATGGGAGAAGGAATGTCGTAGGACCTAAAGGAGCGAGAGGCTTTAACCAACGAACAGACGTTCCCTCAAAGGTATCAGACGTTGCTCCTCAAGCACGTCTTTGCCATAAGACAGGAGAGACTATGTTCTCCTCGTCTTCCGATGACTCGTTTTTTAAAAAAAATCTTGGCATAAGGTTTCGAAACCGTTGAAACGTAAATTAGTTCCTTCAGAACAAGATCAACGTCCTAGCTGTAGTCATCATGAGAGTCCCGTTCATAGCGATGACGTTCATGTACAGACGTTCCTCACATCACGATCTATTCCGAGTGCGGTTGATCCGAAGTTAAGTGTTTTGCAAGATATGCAGTTAAAGCTTTGTTCTTTAATGAAAGCTTACGATCCTGTTCCTGTGCGAAAGGATCCTTTGCTTGTTGCACGTCACGGTTCTGGAATACGTGATTCAGGTCTTCAACCTTCTAAACGAGATTTGTTACGTCACGCTGACGTTATCCCTAGTGTCAGCTATGCTGTTAAACGAGATGCAGAGCATAAATCTCAATGTAACTTTGATTGGCAGTCAGTTATGTCGAGTCATAACTTTGATCAGCAGTCACTGCAGTTCCGCCGAGTCATAACTTTGATCAGCAGTCACTGCAGTTCCGCCGAGACTTTGAACGTCAGCCACCGCAGTCACAACGTGACGTTGAGCTACAGACACTGCAGACACGACGTGACGTTGAGCGGCAGACACCGCAGACACGACGTGACGTCGAGCGTCAGTCACCGAAGTCACGATATAGCATCGAACAGCAGTCACCGCTGTTACTACGTGACATTGAACGTCGGTCACTTCAGTCACGACGTATAGTAGAATAACATTCTCTGCAGTCACAACGTGACATCGACCCTCCAACTTTAACTTCTGTTCATATACAAGTTGATGTAGCCTGTCAGGCTTTACCTTCACGTCATTCTGAATATAAATCTCCTTCTCGCAAGCCTTTAGATTTATCAGATGATGTGCCTTGTGAAGAAGTTGATGACCCTCTTTCAACTATTGTACCTTTGGAGATTCATTCAGAAGAGGAGGACCCTTGGGTTGTCCAACAATCCCTTGTTTAAAAAAAAAAAAAAAAAAAATTATGAATTTCTTTAAGGAAATTTTTTTTTCCTAATCATTTTGTAACGGCTGCTCCACGTTCTCTGCCGTCTGAGTTTACTCTTGGCATGACTTTCTTCAACTCCTACATATACGAAGTTAGTTCTCTCTCGTTCTTCAAGAGACCCATGCACTTACTGGGAAACTGGTTGGAATCCAGAAGTTTAGGAAAGTCTGCTTTTGCTTTTCCTCCTTCTAAATTAGCTTCTCGCTCGAGCGTCTGGTATGACACAGGAGAAGTTCTCGGCTTGGGAGTACCTGCCTCTTCCCAGGAAGACTTCTCAAGCCTAGTGGACTCGCCTCGTCGTCTAGCCATGAGACGCTCCAAGATTTTATGGTCTTCTTCAGAGCTAGACCATCTCCTGAAAGGAGTTTTTTCGAGTGTTTGAAGTATTTAATTTTTTGGATTGGTCCCTGGGAGCCTTAAGTAAGAAGGTCTCTCCAGCGGACAATGATATTGCTGTACAAATTATGTCATGCATGAACAACGCCATAAAGGATGGCTCCAATGAACTGGCAGCCACGTTCACTGCAGGAATACTTAAGATGTAAGTGCACTCAATGTGTTCATTGTCAAGACAAAGTTCACGACGGAGACTACCAAATCTGTCTTGGCAGCAGTAAGGGAAGGCGACTGGATGGTCTCTCTCGACCTTCAGGATGCATACTTCCACATCGCGATTCATCCAAACTTTCAACAATATCTGAGGTTTGTGGACGGGAAAGTAGTGTACCCATTCCGAGCACTGTGCTTCGGCCTCAGTCCTGCTCCTCTTGTTTTTACAAGGCTCATGCGAAATGTAGCAAGCTTTCTACATTTTTCAGGGATCAGAGCCTCCTTTTATTTTGACGATTGGCTAATCCGGGTGCCGTCTTTAAATCGCTGTCTGGAGAACCTCAAATGGACATTAGACCTAACCAAGGAGCTAGATCTCATAGTGAACGTAGAGAAGTCGTAACTTACTCCATCCCAGACTATTCTTTATTTGGGGATGGAGATAGTGTCGAATTTTTCGGGCTTTTTCGTCTCCCACAAGAATGGAACAAGCTCTGTTAAAAGTCCGTCACTTGCAAGAGAAAAACAGTTGCTCAGTAAGAGTTTGAACGAGCCTCGTGGGAACTCTTTCATCGCTGGAGCAGTTTATCTCTCTGGGGAGACTCAACCTTTGCCCTCTCCAATTTCACATAAACCATTGGAACAATGAGAAGGGCTTAGAGAGTATCTCTATCCCAATCTCCAACTCTGTCAAGCCATGTCTGACTTGGTGGGACAGCAACGTCAGACTTCGAGACGGTCTTTCTCTTGTGATCAAGAACCCAAACCATGTGTTGTATTCAGATACATCGGATTTGGGTTGGGGAGCGCCACTGGACAATCTGGAATGCTCGGGTCTTTGGTCCACGGATCAGAAGAAACTCCATATAAGGCAAGAAACATCTCTCTTTTGACGAGATTCGTGCTAGGAGAAATGAATGTCTTAGCGGACTGCCTCAGCAGAAGAGGACAAGTCATCTCCATGGAGTGGACATTGCACAAGACTGTGTACGAGAAGCTATGGATGACATGGGGTCAACCCACCATAGATCTATTTGCGACTTCACTGACAAAGGGGCTTCCAACTTACTGCTCTCCAGTTCCAGATCCAGACGCAGCCCACATAGACGCTTTCCTGCTGGACTGGTCTCGCCTAGACATCTATGCCTTCCCACCATTCAAGATCCTAGACAAGGTTCTTCAGAAGTTCGCTTCTCACGAAGGGACCAGGTTGACGTTGGTTGCTCCCCTCTTACCGTCGAGAGAATGGTTCACAGAGGTTCTTCTATGGCCGGTGGACATTCCAAGAAGTTTACCGTTACGGATGGATCTCCTGCGTCAGCCTCTTGTAAAAAGATTTCATCAAAGCCTCCTCGCGCTTCGTCTAACTGCCTTCATTCTATCGAAAGACTCTCTAGAGCTCGTGGGTTTTCGAAGGAGGCAGCTAGAGCGATCGCAAGAGCTAGAAGGTCCTCTACCATCAGGATCTACCAATCCAAATGGGAGGTATTTAGAGACTGGTGCAAGTCCTCCTCTATTTCCTCTTCCAATACCACTGTAGCACAGATTGCAGACTTTCTACTTTATCTTAGAAATGATCGCATCCTTTCTGCCTCAACTATTAAAGGCTACAGAAGCATTTTAGCTTCAGTTTTTAGACATAGAAATTTAGATCTGTCTGATAATAAAGATCTTCAAGACCTTCTCAAGTCTTTTGAGACTTCCAAGGAGCGTCAGATCACTACTCCTGCTTGGAATTTGGACGTGGTCCTTAAGTTCCTTATGTCTGAAAGGTTTGAGCCGTTGAATTCAACATCACTCAAAGATCTTACACTCAAAACTCTCTTTTTAGTGAGCTTGGCTACCGCAAAGAGTTAGTGAAGTATATGCCTTCAGCATAAATATCGGCTTCTGCTCTAATAAAGCAGTATGCTCGCTTCAACTTGGTTTTTTAGCCAAAAGAGAACGGCCATCTCGTCCATGGCCTAAGTAGTTTGAACTTCCCAGTCTATCTGAAATTGTTGGGAATGAAATTGAAAGAGTCCTGTGCCCTGTAAGAGCTCTTAAATTTTATTTAAATAGAACCAAAACGCTGCGAGGCAATTCAGAGGCTTTATGGTGGTCGGTTAAAAAAGACCACCTTACCGATGTCGAAAAATGCGTTGTCATATTCTATTAGACTTTTAATTAGTGAGGCTCATTCCCATTTAAGTGATAATGAAGTTAGAGCGGTGGCAACTTCAATAGCGTTCAAACAAAATAGATCCCTTAGAAGCATTATGGACGCAACCTTATGGAGGAGTAAATCTGTGTTCGCTTCACATTATTTAAAAAATGTCCAGACTCTTTATGAGGACTGCTACATGTTGGGACCATTCGTAGCAGCGAGTGCAGTAGTGGGTAAAGGTTCTGCCACTACATTCCCTTAATCTTAATACTGTATCCTTTTTCTTCTCTTGAAACTTTTAATTTTTTGGGTTGTATGTGGAGACTAAGAAGTCTTCCGCAATCTTTTGATTTGGCGGGTGGTCAAACTTGTTTCTTGAGAGCGCCCAGATCAAGGGTATTGATGATGTCCTGTTATAGGGGTGTTCACCCTGATTATAACAGCTCCTAGAAGTCTTTCAGCATCCTGAGAGGATCTCTGGGCTTCGTAAGGCTAGCGGACTAATGAGGCAGAGTATTCATCAGAGTCAGCTTCCTTATCAGGTACCTATACTTAAGTTTGTTTTTTGAATATTTGTCAAAAACTCTTGAACATATACTCCTTTAATGTTTTCATACTGGTCTCTACCCTCCACCATGGGTGTGAATCGGCTATATATATAATCACCGGCTAAGTTTAATATTTAAAAATGATATTTTTTATTTAAAATAAATTTTTGAATATACTTATTCGGTGAATATATATAATTAAAGGCCCCCCATTCCTCCCCGATAGAGACCCTACGGGCTGAGAAGAACTGAATTCCTGGAGAAATATATGCGGTATCTGGCCGATAGTCGGCGCTGGTGGTCACATCCAGCAACCATCATGGCGATCGCTCGCGAGTTTTTGGAATCTGTCGACCGTCGGAGACGTAAGCTATATATATATTCACCGGGTAAGTATATTAAAAAATTTACCTTAAATTGAAAATATCATTTTAATGTTTTTGTAAAATGGAGCAGTAACTTTGTCACCAAGTTAAGTTGAAGTGTATGCCGTATGTAGTACAGGTTAAATGTTGTGCTTATAACACATTTATCGTTCACATGACCATTTTCTGACCTGAGAAAGCATTGGCGTTCAATTCTTATTCCTAGTTTAAATCTTTACCATTTCCTTCAATTCCTAGTGTGCCATAGTCTTGTACAGTACTGTCTTGAGTTATGAGTCTCTTGCTTTAGGGTAAACTGTCGCACTATTCTACGTATACTTTGTGTGTATATATATATACTGTATGTATGTGTATGTATATATATACTGTGTATGTATGTTTCTTTTGTTACTCAGGGGGAGGGAGTAGCCATTCCCTGATGAGCGAAGGTACCCAGAGAGGTACATTCAGGAACCACTCATGCCACTAATTCCTGAACCAGCAGGTTGTAGTTAGGAAAGGGGGAGGGAGTGGGAAGTGTCGAAACTGCGTGCATGTGTTTGCATTAACATCAAAATAAATATTTGTAAATAGTTTTTTATGGCTCAAGCACACTAGTATTAATAATAAGTCATGTAAAATACAAAAGCTTTCAAATGTAAATACAGTAATTAGAATATTTAATCAGACCACTTAATTAAAATCTTTCTTCAGAAATGATTATACAGTATAAAGAAATTTACTATTTGCTTGTACAGTACGTCATAGTGATATTAAACTAATTGGTATATAGTACTGTGCTGTATGTGCAATTCTGTATAGCTGTAGTGTAATAGAATTCCAATTTTGCAGGTCCTTTTACAACTCCTTTTGGCGTTGAAGGTAATGCTTGGAGTCTAGCAGAAGAAGGGGATCCTCACTGGCCAGACCTTCAGTATTTACTCATCTCTGGTACCCCAGGCATAGACTACGGCACTTTTCTTGGTGATCTCATTGGCTTCAGAAAAGAGGTGCAAATTATGTTTATGCCTACATGTAGATATTTCTCTAAACCTCCCATGATGCTTATACTGTAATGCTGGTTCTCCAGAAGTTTACCCCCAAATTTGTGAACAAAATTTCTTCAAAAGATACATGCCCCCAGTCAAGTTATGAAATAAGATAGGGGTCAATGGTAAATAGCACGTTGAGTTTTCTTGCTTGAGGGTACACTCGGGCACATTATTCTATCTAATTTCTCTTCTCATTTTGTTAAAAATTTTATTTTTTATATAGGAAATATTTATTTTAGTGTTACTGTCCTTAAAATATTTTATTTTATCCATGTTTCCTTTCCTCACTGAGCTATTTTCCCTGTTGGGGCCCCCTGGGCTTATAGCAACTTGCTTTTCCAACTAGGGTTATAGCGTAGCAAGTAGTAGTATTAATAATAATAAGTTTCCTGTTCTTCAGTTTTTCCATCGCAGTGGCTTAGTCCAGATTGTGGTAGTACTAATTATGTTTTAAGTTGACTTATTTGCTGGATTACTTGGCAAAGGGAAAGCACTGGTGTTGTGAATAAAGTAACTAGTAGGTAGTAGGTTGGCCAGGGCACCAGCAGCCCATTGAGATACTACCGCTAGAGTGTTGAGGTCCTTTGACTGGTCAGACAGTACTACAGTGGATCCTTCTCTCTGGTTACAGTCCTTTCCCTTTGCCTACACATACACCGAATAGTCTGGCCTATTCTTTTCATATTTTCCTCTATTACCAAACAATTTTTCTTCACCCAAGGGGTTAACTACTGCACTGTAATTGTTCAGTGGTTACTTTCCTCTTGGTAAGGGTAGAAGAGACTCTTTAGCTATGGTAAGCACTTCTTCTTGGAGAAAGACACTTCAAAATCAAACCATTGTTCTCTAGTCTTGGGTAGTGCCATAGCCTCTGTACCATGGTCTTCCACTGTCTTGGGTTTGAGATCTCTTGCTTGAGGGTACACCCAGGCATACTTCTATCTAATTTCTCTTCCTCTTGTTTTGTTAAAGATTTTATAGTTTATATAGGAAATATTTATTTTAATGTTGTTACTGTTCTTAAGATATTTTATTTTTCCTTGTTTGCTTTCCTCACTGGGATATTTTCCCCTGGTCTTATAGCATTCTGCTCTTCCAACTAGGGTTGTAGCTAAGTAAATAATAATAATAATGATAATAATAATAATAACTGTTGTGAGGAGTACAATGTCTCATGATTCTACTTGGAAAGCGTTTATTGAACTGTATTATACAGAATGAGCCATTTGGTTTTAAGGGCAGATTAGAAGTCAATTTTTAATTAAAGGATTTTTTTTTTTTTTTGCATAGTTAATTTCTGGGTCGACCTGTGGCGCACGGTGAAAAGAGTCCTTCTTATATATCTTTTCTGATAAAACCTTCCAATTATACCAGAGAAAGATAAAAGCATGGAATGCTGAGGTTACTACCCTCATGCGAGCACCTTTTGGGTGTCGTGTATAAAGCAAAGGCGCGTGAAAACCACTATTCACAGGTTGTCTTCCATTTAGTTAATTCCTTCGTCAAAGGGATGGGCCGATACAAAGGCCCTAGCCAACCACCCATAATGAGCCTTTGTAGAGCTTAATTTATTGAACTTTGTTTTGATATTCTCAGGAAGCCATTGAGCCTTCTCTTGTGGGCGGGAAGTCTGACTTGCCTGCCCGGTTGCTTAGACTAACCCAACTTCTAAAGTCTGGTCTAGTGGTCATATTCCCTGGTGGTTCTCCTTGCTCTCTTACTATTGTTATTAGTCACTAGATCAGAGAAAGTCTTTACCTCTGAAGAATTGCCTCTTTTCAAGCCAGCCACACTATCCTAAATGATTCTTGATTGATCCCTTCCTTTAACTTTTAGTGATTAGATCGCCATGAGAGGAAGAAATTTACCTATTTAACTTCACCGAGACTACCTCCCTCCTAAGGAAAACTCCCCTTTAAATGACTCCATTTGTATCTGCATAGGAATAAACTGCAAATTTCAAGTAATTGGTAGTTTTCCTAACTATACAAACCAGAGTCATTTACCAAAGGTCCTGCCTCAAGCTGCGCCGTAAGTCTTTGACCAGGTGAGTGTTGTGAAGAGAGGCTGTGAGCAACCTTCTGCTTGCACATGTGTTGTTGTTACTCAGCACAAAGCATGATGCAATCAACCAAAATTTGGTTGACCAGTCGTAGGTTTGTATTGCTAGGAAAAATCATCATCTCATCCTACGCCTATTGAAGCTAAGGGCCTCAGTTAGATTTTACCAGTCGTTTCTATCTTAAGCTTTTAATTCACAACTTCTCCACTCATCATCTCCCACTTCATGTTTCATAGTTCTCAGCCATGTAAGCCTGGGTCTTCCAACTCTTCTAGTGCCTTGTGGAGCCCAGTTAAATGTTTAGTGAATTAATCTCTTGGAGTGTGGAAAGCATGCTCAAACCATCTCTATCTACCGTTCACCATGATCGCATCCACATATGGCACTCTTGCAATGATTCGTTTATAATCCTGTCCTGCCATTTAACTCCCAATATTCTTCTGAGGGCTTGTTCTCAAATCTACTAAATCTATTGGAGATTGTTTCATTGTCATACCACAATTCATGTCCATACAGTAACACAATCTCACTAAACGGATATAAAGCCTGATTTTTTAAAAGTAATTTCAGGCAATTTGATTACCAAATTTTACCTAACCTGGTTATTGTTTGAGTTGCTTTTTTCATTCTCACTAAATTCTAATGACCCTGTATTGGAGATCATAGTTCCAAAGTACATGAATGATTTCTACCTCATTAATCCTTTCTCTTTCGAATGATATTTCATCTTCGATTGCATATTCAGTTATCATCTATCTATCTTCTATTTATCTTGAATCCAACCTAGTGTGATATTTCAGGCATTGTAGTAAGGAAGCATTGCAAATCCTGTGGTGTTTTGTTAAAAAGGACAGCATCATCAACATATTCTAGGTCAGCTAATTTCCTATTACCAATCCAGTCCAATCTTTGTCCATCTCTGTTCTACGCATTACAAAATACATGAGGATAAACAACATAGGCGACAACACATTCTCTTGGAGTACTCCGCTGTTCACTGGAAATTCATTTGATGGGACTCCATTTACATAAACTTTGCACCCAATCAAATTTACATATTTAAGTGGAATTCTATAATAAAGCAGGACTCTCCACAAAATTGGCTTGTGCGCACTATCATAGGAAAATACAAATTATGTAAAATTAGTAGTATTGTTTCATTACTTTATTATGGCATTTTTGAAAGGAAAGACAATTGAAATATTTTTTTCTTTTTTTGATTTTGAGGGTAAAGTAAGCTTCTGGAGAAGCAATATGAATATCAGGGTGTATAGAAATGAAAAATATAATTATTTTCTCTTTTTTTAACAAAAATATTAAACATAGCTTTCTATTTTCTACAATATTAAATTTTACTTTCCATATATTTATATTAATTTTTTTGTTTTTATATTCTAAAGTATAGTAGCCTTTTCAAAGTATGAATAATTTAGCAGTATATATGCATAAGGTGAGAACTAATGAGTATTTATGAACTGCTGTATTAGGGATATTTATTTTTTTATTCAATTACCATACTGTTTCATAATTCTCCATATCTATATATTTTCACAGCTTTATGATGAATATTATCGGCCTGTATTAGGTGTAGATGGATTTTGTATTGGACCCATGTTAACACGAGCAAAAAGCAGAGGGTCAATTACTTTGGCCTCAAATGATCCCAGGGTTCCCCCTAATATTGATCCAAACTACTTCAGTCATCCTGATGATGTCAGAACTTTTATAAGAGGTAAGAATTATTTTGGTCGTTTACTTCATTGCAGATAAAAATAAGTTTCTAGGACACTTAAGAATGAAAATTTAATTCTGCTCCTAATATTTACCATTTAGAAATATTGAATTAGAAAAGGAGTATTAGAAAAATGTATGAAAGAATTATGAATTGTTTCAAGTTGCTTATTTTAGATATATTATTGAAGAAATATTTGTTTAGTGTGTTACATGATAGATTTACATATTTTTAGTCCTCTTTTTTAGCAGATATTTTAGGTTTTTGGGTGTGGAATGAAGATCGGAAACTAGTTCATATCTGCTGTGTCTAAATTAAAAAGAATTTAGGAGAGAGAGAGAGAGAGAGAGAGAGAGAGAGAGAGAGAGAGAGAGAGAGAGAGAGAGAGAGAGAGAGAGAGAGAGAGAGAGACTGTGTGTGTGTGTGTGTGTGTGTGTGTGTGTGTGTGTATTAATAAAATAGATGCAATAGGGGGAATCCCTTAAATTTGTGAAAAAAGCCCCTTGGAGTTCAAGCAGTCGGCACATACTGTACTTCATTGACGAAGAAATATAGGATAGTTTTTTTGCATATTATGCGGGCAATCTCAAGACTTGAATTCTCCTTCAGGAGGCCAGATTTTGACCTAAAGAAAAAAAAATAGATACTGTAGTTTACCCTAAAGGTAGGGTAAATGTGAATCAAGAAAGTTATTTAAAAATTCGTTAACATCATATTCCATTGAATCATTCATGTCAGAGTAAGAATGTAAAAGTCTTGAAGTTACTTCTAATTCTGTAGTCTGGTTTTTGAAGTTAATAAAAATTATTATGTAAAAAATAACTTTTTGAGGCCTGAACATAATTTATATATAAAATTATAGATATTTGGTGGCTGTCAATAAAGATGGCCAGGGGTCCCCCCTCCGTTCCTGTGAAAATTGACAAATTGATGGTCTAGACTTCAACCCCTTGGATGTATTCAATTTATACTATCTAGATAATACGATCTGTTGAAAGCTTGATAGGGACTAATGGCATAAGTAACAGATGCATTGGAGAAAAGTACCTTCTCTGGGCTTATAGCATCCTGATTTTCCAACTAGGGTTGTAGCTTAGCAAGTAATAATAATAATAATAATAATAATAATAATAATAATAATAATAATAATAATAATAATAATACCCTTGAATAAAATTTTCAACCAGGCCCCAATGGGAAATTAGTTATCTACGTACTGAAAGTACAGTAAATGGTTGATGAAAAAGAAAATTCCCTTAAACATTCCTAATGTTAACTAAAATAAATTTCTTGTGACAATTTGTGCACCTTATACAAAAATTCTACTTCTTACCCTTTAGTTTTGAATCTATATTGTAAATAACTGGAATATAGTAGACTTGATACCAGAAAGCGGACTTTGTGCAATAATAAATTAAAAATAAGCTTCAAGAGACTCTTGAATTGCTTATAAGCTCACGACTATATACCTAAACTCGTTAGAACTGTAGCAAAATCAAAGGTAGGCTGGAGTGACATGTATTTTGACGAAGGAATTAACTAAATGGAAGACAACCTGTGAATAGTGGATTTCACACGCCTTTGCTTTATACACGACACCCAAAAGGTGCTTGCGCGAGGGTTGTAACCTCAGCATTCCATGCTTTTATCTTTCTCTGGTATAATTGGAAGGTTTTATCTGAAAAGATATATAAGAAGGTCTCTTTTCACCGGGCGCCACAGGTCTCTCCCCAGAAATAGATTTTTCCTTCGTCAAAATCCCTTTAATATCAACTAGCCTAGTCTTCTCTGGACTTCCCTTTGAACTATAAACAAGCTTTCATTTACTTTATTTGGATCGACAGCTTTTAAACAAGGCTTCACACCTCGCAAATTTCCAAATTATATTACACGCAGTGTTTTTTAGTCGGTAGCTTCCCTTAGTCTTATTGTTTACTAGAGGATTTAAGTTATATTTGAAGGAAAGGTAACTGGTAATTTTTTTAATTTTTAAGGGCTAACATCAATATACCAAAGTTTACAGAGATGAAACCAATATGATCATCAGGGGAGGTTCATAGAAATATAATACAATAAACAGATAAAAAGGTTTTATTAGCAGGACTATGGTTGATTTATGCAGGCCATAGAAATTCCACTGATGTGCATCAGAGATGCTAGAAAGATGTTGGTTCTGAGCAGTATGGCATGGTAGAATTGCAATGGGAAAACTACTTCTACACAAGTAAAATACTCTATAATTATCTGATCATTTTCTCATCCCCTTCTATCTCGACTGCTATTTCCTGTCTTCAAATTACAGTAATCGCTTTCATTTAATTTGAAGGTATTACGGTAGACAAAAATTCCATTTGGATAAGTAGGTAGTAGGTTGGCCTGGGCACCAGCCACATGTAGAGATACTACTGCTTGAGTTATTGGGGCCTTTGACTGGCCTGTCAATACTACATTGGATCCCTCTCTCTGGTTACGGCTCAGTTTTCCTTTGCCTACACATACCCCAAATAGTCTAACCTATTCTTTCCACATTCTCCTGTGTTCTCATATCCTCATACACCTGACAACTTTGAGATTACCTAACAGTTCTTCACTCAAAGGGTTAACTACTGCAAAGTAATTGCTCAGTGGCTACTCTCCTCTTGGTAAGGGTAGAAGAGACTTTTTAGCTATGGTAAGCAGCTCTTCTAAGAGGACACACTAAAATCAAACCATTGTTCTCTAGTCAGGTAGTGCCGTAGCCTCTTTACCTTGGTCTTTCACTATCTTTGGGTAGAGTTCTCTTGCTTGAGGGTACACTCATTCACACTATTCTATCATACTTCTCTTCCTCAAATTTTTTTTGCAGTTTTTATAGTTTATATATGAATTATTTTAAATTTGTTACTGTTCTTAAAATATTTTTAGATGTGCATTACTACTTAGTTTATTTAATTCCTTATTTCCTGTCTGCCTTGGGTTATTTTTCCCTTTTGGGGTTCTTGGGCTTATAGTATTCTCAGTTTCCAACTAGGTTTATAGCTTAGCAAGTAGTAGTAATAATAATTATAATTATAATGTCTCAGAAAGCAAAGAATGCTGAACAATTCTAAAACAGTCTTTATATCCTAGTTTTCAACCCACACATTATCAAGTTGAGATTAAATTGGAATATAATATTTAGGCTAGAGGCCAGGCACGGGACCAATGATGTCATTCTGCATAGTCAAGAATGTTCAATTTTTTCAAAATAAATTCTGATAAAAACTCAGATTCAAGTTTATTCACACAATGGCATACCAGTCAGAAGTATATACAAAAAAAATCTATTGTAAATATTCATTCCTTGCAAATAGGCAATTAGGGATCTACATAAATTTTGTTGAATTACTCGATGGTTACTATTTATTTTGCTAAGATATTTATTTAACATACCACTTCGACAAGCATTATAAAAGAAAAAAGGGATTTTGACGAAGGAAAAATCTATTTCTGGGGAGATACCTGTGACGTCCGGTGAAAAGGGTCCTTCTTTACACTTTTCTAATATAAATCTTCCAAATATACTAGAGAAAGATAAAAGCATGGAATGCAGAGGTTACTACCCTCGCGCGATCACCTTGTGGGTGTCGTGTATTTAACAAGGGCGTGTGAAAACCACTATTCACAGGCTGTCTTCCATTTAGATAATCCATTCATCAAAGGGGAGGGCCGTGACAGGCCCTAGAGAATACAGTTGGGCTACCCCACCGACACCTACTACTCGCGCTCTCCAGGTCATCCTTCTGCAAGAACATATGGCTTGGCAAGGAAAGGGTGGGTCCATACAAAAATAACTGGGAAGGGTTTCACCGGGCGTCACAGGTCTCTCCCCAGAAATAGATTTTTCCTTCGTCAAAATCCCTTTTCTGGGTCGATCTGTGACGGCTGGTGAAAATGTACCAGAGAATGCCTTCCAAGCCCAATAAAGTAATAACATAATGCGGAGAATACGATCACCATGTACGACAATAATATAATATAATAATGTAAGAAACGTCTAATTACCAACTAGCCAAATGACATAGGGAGCGTAAGGTTAAATAACTAAGACGACAAGGAATCAACTGAGTGTCGAATCGCAAAAGGCATCAAACCTTACATGTCTAAGCATATCTAAACCTTAAAGGAACGGTAACTACAATAACAGTTAAACCATAGGAATTAAACATGGCAAATATCATAGGGCTAACGAACTACCCAGGAGAGTGGCGACGTGGTGTGAGTGGCGGGTAGGAGGGAGAAGAGATGAGATGGAAGAAAGGAAGAAGCAGAGATTAATGGAGAGGGAAAAGGCTCCCCGCTGCCATCGTCGGGTATCTAAGGGCCTGTAAGATCTTTAGATAGTGGCGTTTGACAACCGTAGGGGATTTCCAACCCGTATATTTTTTAAAAAATCAAAAAAACCTGTTTGGATAAAATTTGGTAACAAGATAGTATGGAATCTTATATTTAGCCAGATTCTTACTCCTTCCAATTATCATGAAGCATTTTCAAGTCTTTACTAAATTATTTGTTGTCTTTAAAAAAACCAAAGGCTAGTATCATGGCTATATTACATTATTATTTTTTATGAGTTTTCTTTTTCTATTGATGGAACTATTTGGATATGAAATAAGGTTATCAGTTTGAACAACCATTGGCTATATTACATCATTTATATCAAGAGTTTTATTTGTTGATGGAACTTTGGATATGAAATGAATGAGGGTTTTGCCAAACCATTTTGGCTAAGGTCCTGTCATTATCAAGTATTTTTGGTACTCTACTTGATATTCTTGCATTTATATATTCATAGTACAGTAGTACTTATCATTCATGTATGAATAAACAAACACTTGCTCCAAAGGGAACCTTACCAAAATCACTAAGGTGATGTGACAACACCTATTTCATTTTAATTTAGCTACATTAAAACCTTACATTGATTTTAAACTGTTTTATTGTTTCTACAAGAAAATGTTTTTGATGTAACAAACTACAGATTGCTAAATTTGCAGGTATTAAATTTGCCCTGAAAATTGGTGCCTCTCCAAGTTTGAAAGATGAGCTTGGAGCCAGATTTCATGATAAGGTATGTTCTTCGCCCTTTTAAAATTCTTTTATAAAATTATCTAGAATTGTGGCTTCATTAAAAATGTTAAAAACAGTTTTGGAGCATTCTTTGGAAACAAATAATTGGGGTTTTGGTATTTTGTCACATGAAAGAACAGCAGGTATGTCAGTTTTTTTGAAGGTCAATTGCAATGAGAAACTACTCAAGCACTGGAATCCATGAAATTAGGCTTGATGGTAATATTGTGAATGCTGTTTAGCAGTAATTAAATAGTGATTACAGGCTACTACAGTGGTGCATTTGAAATAGATTGTTTGTATTCTTTAATTTCTTCAGCAAAAGTTATGTAATATTTCTATAATTTTCAATGAAACCTCAATACCGTACACTACTTGATAGCCTCTTTAGTTTATAAAAAAACCTAACAAACAAATACAATTACATTAACCAGTAATGATTCAACTTCCTTTACTTTTCAAGATAGTGCCAACCTAATATCAAGACCACCATCTTCATGAAACCTAATTTCACTGAAAACAACTGGCTATAAGAAATTTAAACTATATAAATGTATAGATAAATGTTGCTGGCTTTTCTGGGTCGAACCTGTGGCGCCGGGCGAAAAGTCCTTCTTGAATACCTTTTCTGATAAAAACCTTCCAATTATACCAGAGAAAGATAAAAGCATGGAATGCTGAGGTTACAACCCTCGCGCGAGCACCTTTTGGGTGTCGTGTATAAAGCAAAGGCGCGTGAAATCCACTATTCACAGGTTGTCTTCCATTTAGTTAATTCCTTCGCCAAAGGGATGGGCCGATACAGAGGCCCTAGACACATCCCCATCGCCGCACCACCCACGCCACGACGCGAGCGCCATCTGAACAACATCCTTCTTTTTGGAATTCAAAGTATTGAATGTTTTCGTTGTGCTTTCGGTCTTTTTTATCTATCGTGGATTTATTTTGTCATGTCCGAAGCTCCATCTTCACACATTCCAATGTTAAGTACCATAGTTTGTTTTGACAGTATTTTATTGTACCGGGCTTGTGTTTTATATCCAGTATAGTCTGTTTTATTATTCCCGTCTGGCCTGTCATGGCGGCCATTGTTTGTCCACTTGTTTGGGAATTCATCTTTATCTGCCCGTTTAGTACTCTGTCACTTAGGTTCTTGGTCAAGTCCCTGGCCTTATGCCTTTAGAACCGTTATTATTTTTATTTTTATTTTTTTTTTTGTGTATTTATGCTCATGGTACTTTTTGCAAGTAAGTCCAGCCTACGATCGAGATAGCGATTTAGCTTTGTTTTTGTTTAGTAACCGCCCGAGGCGTTCGTCACTCGACTCGGTTAAAGGAACAGTGCTATTTATTTTAAGTTTTACGGATGCTATTCTTCGATCGTAGTATTATATGGATGTACATTTTTATTTTATACGTTTATAATAGTGTTTTGTGATTTTTAGTCCTGTTTTTGTGTCCAAGAGAGCGGGAGATTGGGGTCCCCGTTTTCTGTTCGCAGTCACGAGTTACCCCTTTCTCTCGTTTTCTTTCTTAGCTCCGGTGGGGGAGCGGATTTCCCGTTTTCCGTTTTGTGCGTTCAGCGGGTTCTCCCTCCCTCACCTCTCCCCCTCTGGGTGGATGATAACTTACGAGTTATTTATTTTTCGTGACTTTTCAATTGTTAGCGTTATTTTGGTCCGTGTTTCGTCCTCTCCCCGTTACGGCTCGGGAGTAGTTATGAACGTTATCCACTCCGCCTTGAGTTATACTCCGCCACGAGGGATTCTCAATAACTTTCGTTCTATTGTTATATTTATATTGTTTACTACATGGGACGGGCTTCATATTGTTTAGATAAGACCCTCCGGTGGCCCTTACTTCGGTCTCAGGCCACGGCCATATCCACAATAGCCTTTGTTATTACAACTGTGTTGTTATTCACAATAATTATTCAGGACCTTTCTTCTCCCTCCGGCCTCACCGGAGATCGTAAATACGCTTTACTATAATCTAAGCTTTAGTCTTTAGCTACGACTTAGCTTTTTATCTTTCACAATTGAATTATTAGCCACAATTGAATTATTCAGGGCATCTCATTATCCTCCGGCGTCACCGGAGGTCGCCCAAACACTTAACACTTAAAGTTGCCTTAGCTAATTAGCTAAGGCTCCTTTATTCAGGACATTTCATTACGATCCGGCCTCACCGGAGCTCCGGCTTCACCGGAGGTCGCCCATACACTTCACACTTATATTTGCCTTGCCTTTAGCTAAGGCTGGTGTTTGTATTTATTTTAAGGGCATGTCACTGCTTCCCCGACCCTTGGAGGTCGGCGGATTACTTTAAGCTTATTATCCTTATGTCATTAACAGACATTGGGTGCATTACAAATATACAGACAATTGAATTTTAAAGTGCCAACAATGGTATGGGGCAGTATCAACTTAAAGTTAATAGTTAGTTGTTTGGTCAATGCAATATGGGTGCTTAGGTAATTCAGTGAGTGCCAGAACTCTAAAATAATAGGTTTTTATCCCTTATCAGAGTTTCAAGCATCACCAGACTCATGTCTCCTTTCTTTTACAGAAGGCCCGTTGTACTGCTGAAGGATGCTCTGCCTCGTTCAGCGACCCCGTTGGGCATGACCTCTGCCGGTCTCATGCTCACTGCTCCATTCCCTTTATCCAGGAACCGGGACAGGCCCAATACCCAGTGTGGTTCCCGGATTTGTGCTCGTTCTGTTACGAGTTGTCGTCAGTTCTGCTGAATGATGATGTAAGTGGGTTTTCCCTTTGTTCCTTATTTCTCGTTGGCAGACACTAATATAGACATGAATATGATATACACAGTATATTTAGGAGGGCAAACCCCCTCCTCCATCACTAATCACTGCAAATCTTACAGGCCGATGATGTCTCTCTTCGGTCAGCAAGGGCTACTCTTCGGCCGTGGGTGTCGGGCTTTGGCAGGAATGCCCCGTCTGGCGCTCCCTATCTCCTCGATGGGGATATGGCCTCCCGTCTCTTCCCAGGCTCGACTACTGCTGCAGTCTCTCCTGATCTTGCTGCCCCTTTAATTGAAGAAGTCAGGGCTACCATTTCCGTGGAGGACGAAACCCTCGTACCGATGGACATGGCTGGTCTGGATATAGACGTAGAACCCAGGGACGAGCAGGTAAGTGGTGCCGAGTTGGTGGAAACCCTTTTCTCTCCTACTCCCTCTTCTACCTCTTCCTTTCTAGGTTTTGATAACTCTAAGGCTTCTCCTCGGGATCCCTCTGCCTCCGTACGACCCAAGGTGAAGCCACTTCGAACTTATAAGACTTCAGCTTTGCCAGTATCAACGTCACCGGTCCCCGGACCCTCGACAGCTCCTGATATTCATATTGCTCCTCGTAAAACCACTACTCCTAAGAAGTCTAAGTCTACCAAATCCAAGAAAAAACCAACGGGTGACTTTCAGGTACCCTGGGCTGATCTCCTCCCCATCCAACTGATCAAAGGATTGGTCAGGGATCAAGTTCAACATCACTCTGGTGCAATAACAGAGATTAAGGATATGATGGCTACTCTGATCCGCGCCGGAACTCAGTTCCCTCCCCCTTCTGCCCCAGACGCATCGAAGCTGCCGCCCTTCGATAAAAACAATCCTTGGCGGTTTGCTTTGCATGCTCCATTCGTAGATGGCTCCCTAACTCTGGAGGGCATGGGCACCTGCCCTCTAGAGGACCTGGAGTTCTATCCCCCGGGCCTAGCATTCCCGTTCAATGGTTTTGTACGGTTAAAGGAACATGCATTGGTCCGTATGGACAAGGTACCGAAGGAAACGGTCATATTTCCAAAAGAGCAGGCCCAGGCTATCTGGGCCAGAACACTATCAGAGTGGGGGTGTATTAACTCCAAGCTCACCCCTCACAAGGGTTCCTACACTATTTTTACGACAGCGGCCTCCATCTCTTTGCCGCTCATAGACAAAGTCACAGAGCTGACTATACAGGCCATCAAAGAAGGCTCTTCCATGCCGGCTCTCAAGGAGACGGACCCCACCTCTTTGCTTATTCCGGGTTCCTCGGCAGCCTGGGATGCTGCGGCCTCTACCTTCACGGTGGGGAAACTAGACCCGGACTGTGCCTCTACTCTTTTCTCTGAGAAGCTTCCCAGATTAATAGAGAGTCTTCTCAAAACTGAGTTCGAGACCCGTACTAGACTTGCTAGGTCCCTCCAATCCATCACCTCCATGGAGTCCCTTGCATCTCTTTACCCAGAGGAAACGCTGTTCAGAGTCGCCACAAAGAACCAGCTGCTATCCTACCAAATAGATCTCCATGACTTCTGGTCAGCACGGGTTAGTTGCAGGAAGTTCGTTCTGTCGGAGGCCACCATCAGGCATGAGCCGAACAGACTGATAGCTTCCTCCTGCTGGGGTAAGACCCTCTTCCCTCAGACCGAGGTGGATAAGGTTCTTCAGGACGCAGCGAGGGCAAACCAGAATTTGCAGGTAAGGTGGGGTCTCTCAGCCAAAAAGAGGTTCGAACCCCAGAGACACACATTCTTCAAGAAGAAGCTGAGGTTTAGTCCTTACAAAGCGGCCCGGGGTACCTCGTCCCCACAGCCTTCCGCGGCCTCGACTTCTCGACAACAGGCGCCTCCTCAGCAGGTAGTCTACCTCGCTGCTCCCCCTGGTACACAGCCCAACCCCTCTTGGATGCCCTCACCTGCATACAACCCTGCCTACGAACCCTCCGGTTCCTTTCGTGGATACCAAAGAGGGAGTTCCAGAGGTAGAGGACAGTTCCGCCAACGCGGCGGGCCCAGAGCAAGGGGTTCCCGTGGAGGGAGGGGCCCTAAGTTCACTCCCTCCCAATGATGTGATGCCGGTAGGAGGGAGACTTTATCACTTCCGGGATCATTGGACCTTCAGTCCATGGGCTCACAGCATAATATCAAGGGGCTTGGGTTGGAAATGGTCACAGGGATCCCCTCCTCCACCGGTGACCTTCTTCCAGAGACCCACTCCCATCCTGGAAGAGTACACTGCGGAGTTACTCAAGAAGAGAGCAATCAAGCGGGTTCGATCCCTGAAGTTCCAAGGCCGCCTGTTTACAGTCCCGAAGAAAGACTCGTCGGCGTTGAGGGTAGTTCTGGACTTGTCGAAGCTCAACTCTTACATCCTTTGCGACAAGTTCCGTATGCTGACTATCTCTCAGGTACGGACCTTACTTCCCCGTGGGGCCGTCACCACCTCTATCGATCTTACCGACGCCTATTATCATGTCCCAGTAGCTCGAAACTTCTCTCCTTATCTAGGCTTCCGTCTCGGCAAGAGAGCCTTCGCATTCAAAGTCATGCCCTTCGGTCTCAGCATTGCCCCCAGGGTATTCACGAAACTGGGGGAGACGGTGCTCGAGCAACTCAGACACCAAGGGATACAAATCGTCGCCTATCTGGACGATTGGCTCATTTGGGCCCAGTCGCACCAGGAATGCAAAAGAGCTACGTCGAAGGTACTCCATTTTCTCGCCAAACTGGGCTTCCAAGTCAACCTCCGGAAGTCCCGCCTACAACCATCAAGCCTCTTCGAATGGTTAGGCATCCGTTGGGACCTCTCAAAGCACAAGCTCTCCCTTCCTCCCAAGAAGGTGAGGGAGATAGCTTCCAAGGTCAGGAACTTTCTCAAACACAAACAGGTGTCCAGAAGAGCTTTAGAACGGGTCCTCGGCCTACTCCAGTTTGCCTCTCTGACCGATCTCCTATTAAAAGCCAAACTCAAAGACATCAATCGAGTTTGGAGAAAGAGGGCGACAATACCTTTAAGAGACAAGACCTCGAAGATCCCCTCTGTCTTGAAAATGAGACTACAACCATGGTCCGATCGGAGGAACCTCTCCAAGTCGGTTCCTCTACAGTTCCCCTCTCCACAAGTGACAATTCATACCGACGCGTCTCTGAGTGGTTGGGGGGGTTACTCCCAACATCAGATGTGTCAGGGCTCTTGGTCACCCGCCATGAGACAGTTCCATATCAATGTTCTCGAAGCCATGGCGGTGTTCTTGACCCTGAAGAGAATCTCCCCTCCGAGGTCGACCCACATCAAAGTAGTCTCAGACAGCACGGCCGTAGTCCACTGCCTCAACAGGGGGGGGTCCAAATCACCCAACCTGAATCAGATCCTGGTCACTATCTTCACCTTGGCAGCCGACAAAGACTGGTTCCTGTCAGCAACTCACCTAGCAGGAGTCCAGAATGTGATAGCAGACGCATTATCCAGGACGAGCCCACTGGAATCGGAGTGGTCCCTGGACATGCACTCCTTCCGGTGGATACTCAGGCTGGTTCCAGGTCTCCAGGTAGATCTATTCGCGACCCGACTCAATCACAAACTCCCGTGTTATGTGACACCGAACCTGGACCCTCAGGCTTATGCCATGGACGCATTAACCCTGGATTGGAACCATTGGCAGAAGATCTTCTTATTCCCTCCAGTGAATCTTCTACTGAAAGTCTTGCACAAACTCCGCTCCTTCAACGGGGTAGTAGCTTTAGTGGCACCTCACTGGCCAAAGAGCAGTTGGTTTCCTCTCCTCCTCGAGTTGAAACTCCGTCCCTTCCGGATCCCATTCCCCAAACTGACCCAGGTGGTCCAAACACGGACTGTGTCAGATTCCTCAAGGATAGCCAAAACCCTAACTTTGTGGATTTCATGAAGTTTGCGGCACGTAGGGACGCAAACATCGACCCAGATAATGTCCTCTTTATAGAATCAGACAAAAGGGACTCAACGATTCGCCAATATGATTCGGCGGTTAAGAAACTAGCGGATTTCTTAAGGACTTCAGACCATTCGGTTATGACTCCTAATTTAGCCATCTCCTTCTTTAGGTCCATTTTTGACAAAGGCCTAGCAGCTAGCACTATAACCACCATTAAGTCAGCTCTGAGGAAAGTCTTCCTGGTTGGGTTTAACATTAACCTGGCGGAGTCTTATTTCTCATCTATTCCAAAAGCATGTGCTAGGATTCGACCTTCGGTCCGTCCTCAAAAGGTCTCTTGGTCTCTAAATGATGTCCTCAAACTGGCCTCCGACACGGACAACGAATCCTGCTCTTATATCACTCTTCTTAGGAAGACTTTATTTCTAACAGCTTTGGCCTCGGGTTCCAGAATCTCAGAACTAGCAGCTCTCTCACGAAACTCAGAGAACATGGATTTCCTCCCTTCAGGTGAGGTACTTCTTTCACCAGACAGGGCGTTCCTAGCTAAGAACGAGGACCCCCAAAATAGGTGGTCCCCTTGGAAGATTATTCCTCTTCTCCAAGATACTTCTCTATGTCCGGTCACCACTCTCAGGGCCTTTTTAGCCAGGACTGCTACCCGATCGTCTGGCCCCCTGTTTATCAGAGAACAAGGAGGTACCATTTCCATACGTGGCATTAGGCAACAGATCCTATACTTCATTAAACAAGCCAATCCGGGATCATTTCCCCATGCTCATGATATCCGATCGATAGCTACCTCCATCAACTATTTCCAGAGTATGGACTTTGATAACCTTAAGAAGTACACGGGTTGGAAATCTCCTATGGTCTTCAAACGCCACTATCTAAAGAACTTACAGGCTCTTAAATATCCAACGGTTGCAGCTGGGAGCCTTATCTCTCCCCATTGATCTTTTGTTCTTCCTTTCATCCATCTCTTCTCTTCTCCCTCCTACCCGCCACTCGCACCACGACGCCGCTTCCTTGGTGGTTCGTTAGCCCTAAGTGTATTACATATTAGGTTAATATGATTGTAACTATTATTGTTTTCCCTTGTTATTAAGTTGGGATATTCTTAGCCATGTCAGTTTTGTTGCATGTTTTCCTCTGATACTCAGAGGTTTCCTTGTTATCATGTTTGTTTATCCTTACTCTCACTATGCCCTGTGGCTAGTTTATATTTTATGCCTACTTACCTGAATTATATATGATTTTCTTTACATGGTGTTGTTTCTCTCCCCTTATTAAATTAGTAGTTATTGTTGGGCTTGGAAGGCATTCTCTGGTACATTTTCGCCCGGCGCCACAGGTTCGACCCAGAAAAGGGATTTTGACGAAGGAAAAATCTATTTCTGGGGAGAGACCTGTGGCGCCCGGCGAAACCCTTCCCCTTATTTTACACGATCCCACCCTTTCCTTTCCAAGCCATCATGGTCAATACAGAAGGATGTTGTTCAGATGGCGCTCGCGTCGTGGCGTGGGTGGTGCGGCGATGGGGATGTGTCTAGGGCCTCTGTATCGGCCCATCCCTTTGGCGAAGGAATTAACTAAATGGAAGACAACCTGTGAATAGTGGATTTCACACGCCTTTGCTTTATACACGACACCCAAAAGGTGCTCGCGCGAGGGTTGTAACCTCAGCATTCCATGCTTTTATCTTTCTCTGGTATAATTGGAAGGTTTTTATCAGAAAAGGTATTCAAGAAGGACTTTTCGCCGGGCGCCACAGGTCTCTCCCCAGAAATAGATTTTTCCTTCGTCAAAATCCCTTTATTGAAGTGATGATATTCAAGTTAATACCTATGCCAGTGCACATTCAAAATTCAAATGTGTGTAGGCCTACTTAAATACTGTAATGAAAGTTTTTTAACTCTTTTTGTCTTCCATGAATACTGCTACAGCCTTTGCCCAATATATAAATGTATAGATAAATGTTGCTGGCTTTATTGAAGTGATGATATTCAAGTTAATACCTATGCCAGTGCACATTCAAAATTCAAATGTGTGTAGGCCTACTTGAATACTGTAATGAAAGTTTTTTAACTCTTTTTCTCTTCCATGAATACTGCTACAGCCTTTGCCTGGATGTGAACACCTTATCATTGAATCTGATGAATATTGGGCATGCTTTGTTGCACACATGTCAACCACAACTTATCATCCTGCCGGGACTTGTAAAATGGCACCGCCTTCAGATCCATATGGAGTTGTGGATCACAGATTAAAGTAAGTTGAGCGTGACACTATTTTAAGATTAACCCTTTTACCCCAGGGGTATTTGGAAATTTCCAACCCCTAACCCCCAGGGGGTTATTTTTTTCCTAGCATATTTTGCAATATATTTTTTTTAAATTGCTCTAACAGCCTTAATTTTTGTCATGGAGAGGTCAGGTTGGTCTCATTCTCTTGGAAAATGACTGAACTTTCTCAAAAACATTATCATAAAATAGGAAAAACTAATTTTTATAGCATTTTTTTGCAAGGACGTTCCGGTACGACCATGGGGGTAAAGGGATGGCTTTTGTGAATCGTACCAGTACGTCCTTTGGGGGTGAAAGGGTTAATATTCTCTACATCTCTTATATTCCAGATGTTTGGATACTTTAATTTATTATTTAAATTTCTGGAATTGTGCTGTTCCTTCTTTAATGAACATTAAAGCTTTAATCAATGTTGAAAATAAAATTTACAATGTATATAAAACCCTATGTTCTGGTTAAAGATAGCACTAGTTAAGAGCAGTTGTATAATTGTCCCATTCCAACTGCCATCATCTTGAAATTAGATTTATTGTTTATGGTGCAATATTTTATTTTAATGGCATATCAAAGTTGGTGTTTCATCCCTGTTGATGATGGACGAATTTTGTAGTCTTTACAGTTACGACGCTTGAAAACAAAGCTTAGGAAATTATTGACTTTTCTTACAATTCTCTTGGTAGTGTTTGTGAAATTTAATTCAACTTTTCATATACTGAAAAAGGTACAGGTACTTCGCAACTTACAACCACATTGGCTGATGTGGTCATAAGTTTGCCAATGGTTAATTCTTCTTCTTCGACTAAAGCTTTTCCCGCTATGTCTTGAAAGCCGTTTCCAATTTCTTCTGTCTCCGATATTCTCCACTGTGCGATCTTTCTCCTCCATATCCACAGTTACATACTCCATCTACCTTCATTTTGGTCTCCCCCCCCTTCCTCCTGCCTGGAATATTCATCTCCAAAAACCTCCTCCCAACATACTCTGGTTAATTACCTTTTATATTGTGCTGTCAGAATGCTGTAATTGCCTAAGTCATATTTTTTATCCCAAAATACCTTGGTTTCCTTAAAAAGCATCAGTTAATTATGACAATAAAATTTTTCGCTGCCTAAATCCACTTTGGTTGTGATCAGCTGACCTTAAGCTGCCGCTACTCTCATCAAATATGTGCACGTATCATTAAAAAAAAAAGTTAGACTTAATTAATTTATTTAAAACTTCTTCAAAATGAATATTACATAGACACCAATATGTTGAGAGTATCATAGCTATTACATACTATACACAAAATAAACTATACGTTGCTTAAATGTACAATATGTGAGATAGTAGGCTGTGCTTAAAACACTGCATTTCAATTTAGTCAGCTGAACTTTAGTTTGTCGACATGATGTGATCTGAATGGAGTCTTAAAATAATAGTGGTTTTCAATGCGAACTGGGCGGTTTTCTATGTTAACGGGGCTTTGTTTAAGAATTTTTGTCTATCTTTTTTAAATATTTGACGTTGGCCAAGTTAAAATGACAGTATCAAGGATATCCTCGCATATAGTTAACAGTATTATTGATATAATTTCTTAACTTATAGGGTATTATTTGCAGATTTCTAATGCTAAATTTTACATTTTGTTTTACTTACGTTCTTGACCTATTGTTAATGCGGTGCTGTGAGATATTGTTTGCTGATTACTAATGCTAAATTACAGGTTTTGACTTGCCCTTATAACATGAGCTATATTTGGCAATTTTTAACTAAATGTTACACCTTGATTAATGTTCTTCTGGAAATTTTTGGTACAGTATTATTAACAGATTTAAAATACTAAATTTCATGTTTTGACTTTTACTTTTTCACATCACAATTTATAACTCCAGATCTCTGGGTTTTGCAAACGTCTTAACCCCACAGTGTCACCAGACGTACCAGTCGTGATTATAAAATCAATCAATCATATGTTGGAAGTTGATAAGTATTTGTATAAAGTAATTTAATATGTTGTACAGTACATGTATTCTCTTACAATAAGAAAGAAAACCGCTATTGTTGCTTGAATCGGTTGTTCATGACAAAGCAGCTGTCTATCATTAATCAATTTTGGTTTTCTAACTTATTGAAATACTGTATAAGTTGGGATAAAGAGTGAAGGAGTAGTTTAGTATATTATCATTTAGTCTCAAAAATGGAACTCGCATGATACATAAGATTAATGATAAAGTAAGTTTTTATTGGTGAATATTTGGGAGATCATAAGTGTTACATGAATATATGTGGCATTACTGTAATTTGCTTTATTTATTGAGGGCCAAAAATCACTACTGTATATATAACCAAAAATTAAAGTATGAATATGAAACTTGGTCTGCCCCCATAAGCTCACAATATAGATTTGCATTTATAAATCTGCGATGTACCGAGGTGAACTGCAATATGGTGATGGATTACCTGTAAAATAGTTGAACACTTGCATACTAGTCCCAAAAAGAGAATTGTTTGGTGTTATTCAAATGAAGATTCAAAGATCCTCCCGTACCAGTTTCTTCTAAGATGGCTACACCACGAGGTGGTGCAATAAATTTTCTCCCTATAACAGTATTCGTTGCAACACCTTATAGGATATTACATACAAGAGTCTTGTATCCTACCTATGATGTATCATATTCCCAAAGTGCTCAAAATGTTTGGTTTATTCTTGTTAGCGAACATGTGTAAGACAGTTTCTATTTCCTTTGTTTCCCACACTTTTTATTCTTTTGGAGATTTATTTTTTCCCTTAACCATTCCTGTGGCCTTATAAACTGTTTAATATGCATTTGTTAGGAAGTAGGTTGGCCAGTGTACCAGCCAGCCGTTGAGATACTACCACTAGTGTTACAGCATCTTTTGACTAGCCAGACAGTACTACATTGGATCCTTCTCTTTCTCGTTATGGTTCATTTCATCTTTGCCTACACATGAACCGAATAGTCTGGCATATTCTTTACATATTCTCCTGTCCTCATACACCTGACAACACTGAGATTACCAAACAATTCTTCACTCAAGGGGTTATCTACTACACTGTAATTGTCCAGTGGCTACTTTCCTCTTGGTAAGGGTAATAGAGACTCTTTAGCTATGGTAAGCAGCTCTTCTAGGAGAAGGACACTCAAAGATCAAACCATTGCTCTCTAGTCTTGGGTAGTGCCATAGCCTCTGTACCATGGCCTTCCACTGTCTTGGTTAGAGTTCTCTTGCTTGAGGGTACACTCGGGCACACTATTCTATCTAGTTTCTCTTCCTCTTGTTTTGTTAAAGTTTATATAGTTTACATTGGAGATGTTTATCTTAATGTTACTGCTCAAATATTATATTTTTCTTTTTTTCCTTTCCTCACTGCTCAAATATTTTATTATTACTTTTTTCCTTTCCTCATTTGGCTATTTTCCCCCTTGGAGCCCCTGCCCTTATAGCATCCTGCTTTTCCAACTAGAGTTGTAGCTTAGCAAAAAATTATTAATAGTAATAATACCGGGTATAAAAAACCCACATTCAGTTTGTTGTCATTTAGGAGGATTTCAGCTTTTGATTTTAAAAACAACTTTGAATTGTAAGTGCTTTTCTGAATTTGAGACTAAATCTATAACCTATCCACTATGAAGATGATAAAACCGAGGGATAAAACCCAGTCGTGGAAGAGGCTACTTTTGCTGGTTTGAAAGAATTAGAAACTACCCAGTTTCCCTTAACTCAATTTACTAGGGTATTTCTCAGAAATAAGGTTACATGTTTGAAAAGAACATACTGTAATTCCTCATTTTCAAAGTTGCCTCCGTGTTTCTCTCAATACAAGTGCTAAAGTAAATGTGCTGATAGTTCTAGGGAAAAGCCATGACAGGCTAGGCTATTTATTATAGCAGGGGTGACAATGGTAATTACTTTTCCACCTTTGAATAATTCACAATTGGCCAACTTTTCATAGTGATGAACTTCATAAGATCTCTGGCTTTCTTTGTTGATAATATGTAACCTGTAATGTACTGTAGATAGAAGGGAGGGAAAATAGGCCGATTTCCTTAATTTTTTTTTCTTTTTTTTCACAACTTCAGTAAATTCAGGTGATGCTGCGCATGCACACGGAGGTTTCTTTAGTGTATGTACTAGTGCCTACATTTCCCTGCTACAATTAACCTGTGATGATTTAGTGGCCAAGCTTGCAAGCGAATAGAGGACAAAGCCAAACTAAACATGCTGCAAACAGTAGTTTAGTTGACTTGGTAACTAAAGAAATTGAGGTTCTGCTAGAGGCTTTTACATCTGTGATGCACAGTGGACTTTCAGAACATTTACTGAAAGAAACATTGTAACATTGAACTCAACTGAGGGAGTTTAGTTATCAACAAAGAAAGCCAGAGATCTTATGAAGTTCATCACAATGAAAAGTTGGCCAATTGTGAATTATTCAAAGGTGGAGGAGTAATTACCACTGTCACCCCTTGGAACATAATTTTCCATTAGAGATTCTGTGAGAAACACCCTTTTCATGAGGGTTATTTAAATCGCAGTATTACCCCGACACAATATATAAAGGAAATGCAGAAAAGCGAACTCCAATTCTATGCACACAATGCAGTAATTGCTTAGAACACCAGGGGAAGACATCTTGAAGCGCTAATAAGGAAACTATTAGGTCTGATCAGTATCACATTACTGAAGAAACTGCAATATGGACATCAGTTGAAAATTAATTTTAAAACCTTTTTCCTTTTCAACAAAGAATTATTAGTGATGAAAACTGAATTTTTATGAGGTAGTTAGTCCTTTTGCAACAAATCTTATGTAAATGTTAGGGCAACATATCTTTTTACAATGCTTTGTAAATAGAAATGTTCATGCATAATTATTAAATATGAACTGGTACACTACAGCTTAACAAATAATCCAACTAAAAACTTACAGGTAATCCATAGTAGAAAGTATTTGAAATAAGTTATAACACATGTGATTTGCTCATTAGAATGAAGTGTTTAGAGTTTTGCTAAGGAATTATTCCTCTTTTCCCCATTAATTAATGTCTTGTGATTGAATTTTTCTCATACAGGGTACGAGGCACACATGGCTTGAGAGTGGTGGATGCGTCAATAATGCCTCTGATTGTTTCGGGTAATCTTAATGCTCCAGTGATCATGATAGGAGAACGTGCGGCTGACCTTATAAAGGAAGACTGGGGTATTCCTATCACTCCATTATGAACAAGTAGATTTATTGATGGACTTTATTAGTGCAGTGATTCCTTGGCATGCAATTTACAGACTTATTTACAGCATTGATGACACTTTGCTGTGATATACCTATAAACATGCCAATGGTTCTCAAGTAATAGGTGCCATGGAATTTTTGGTAAAATCTTCTGGCTTCATTTCCAAATGTCTAAAGATTAGTGGAAAATTTTATTTGCTTTTTTATATGTACTTGGATGTTATAAATGATAGAGATCTTTGATGGTTAAATGATAAAAGTAAAAAAATTTAATTACTGGATACAGAACTTCATTCCTGTAATTAAATTAGTCATTAGTTCTGTCGAGGGCAACATTTTTTATTGCTTAAATTACCACCAGGGCATTATTAGAAAAGCAGTTCAAATGTTGACGTTAGATAGCTGTGACCACAATTTAAGAAGTTATTTTCACAAAAACCATTACCTTACTGAAACCTTAGTCTACATTTAGTATAAAGTATCATTTTAAGAAGTTAGAGATAATCTTCTAGCATTCAAAGTACTGTACCATAAATTTTCTTTCAATCATTATATTTCATGCATAGTCTTCTTACATTTCCAATTTTTTTTTTTTATGGATTGTTTACATTTTCTTATCAATTGCGATCCAGAAACGGCTTTTTGCAACATTGGCTGTACTACTTATTTTCACTTAGCTTAGTAGAGTCTAAAGAAAAGACTAAAAATGATGCAAGTTCACTTAATATAGTTTCTTTACAAGTTATTATAAACATACAGTACTGTATTTCATGGAATGAGCCATAGTACATACATTTCTGGTACTTTGGTAAGTTTTACAATAAAGAAAACCCAGTGAAGCCTTAATAATTAATCTTGTTTACTCTGGCATGCCATACAAAAACTAGTAAAATGTAGGCAGAAATTGGAGCACCTTATTCTAGCTTATTGAATATCTTGACCGGATTGTTTAATTCTTTCATTCATCTATGAAGAGAATAAGTGTTGTTTTGGAAAGAAATGAAGAGAGTAAGGAAGGCTGGTTCAAGAATTGAAGAGACAGTGAAAGATGGAAATGAAAGGTTGTTAAAAGGCGAGGGGGCAAGGAAAAGGTGGGTGGAATAATTTGAAAGTTTACTGAATGTCGAGGAAAATAGGGAGGCAGATATAATTGCTGTTGCAGGTGTTGAGGTGCCGGTGATGGAAGATGAGAATGAAAGAGATTACAAGAGAGGAAGTGAGGAGGGCACTAGATGAAATGAGAGTAGGAAAAGCCCCTGGTATGGATGGTGTGAGAACTTGAGATGTTGAAGGAAGGGGGTGTGACTGTACTTGAATGGATGGTGAGATTGTTTAATATGTTTTGTGTTGTCAGTGATACCAGTAGATAGGGTTTGTCCATGTATTATACCATTAAATATGGGTTAGGGATATGTATTAGTGTTGTAAATCATTCAAGGGGTATTGGTTTGTCGAGTTGGTTGAAAAAGTGTATTGGTAGAGTACTGATTAATAGGATGAAGGATAAAACAGAATGCAATCTTAGAAATACAGGGTAGTTTCAGAAGAGGTAGGGGGATGTATGAATCAGGTTTTTACAGTTAGGCAGATATGAGAGAAATATTTAGCAAAAGGTAAGGTGATGTGTGTTGCATTTGTGGAACTGGAAAAAGCATATGATAGAGTTGATAGGGAAGCGATGTGGAATCTGAAGAAGTTAATAGAATTGGTGTAAGGTTGTTGCAAGCGGTGAAAAGTTTCTACAAAGGTAGTAAACCGTATGTTAGTATAGGAAATTAAGTAAGCGATTGGTTTCCGGTGAGTGGGGCTGAGACAGGGATGTATGATGTTGCCATGGATGTTAAACTTGTATGTTGATGAAGTGGTGAGAGAGGTGAATGATCAAGTGCTTGGACGAGGATTGAAACTGGTAGACGAGAATGATCATGAATACAGTAAGAGGTAAATCCGTTGTTGTTTGCTGATAATACTGTACTGGTTGCAGACGCGGAAGAGAAGCTTGGACGATTAGAGACAGATTTTGGAAGGGTATGTGAGAGAAGGAAGTTGAGATTTAATGTGGGTAATAGTAAGGTTATGAGATGTACGAGAAGGGAAGGTGGTGCAAGGTTGAATTTCATGTTGAAAGTTGAGTTACTTGAGGAGGTCGATTAGTTTAAGTACTTGGTCTTGTTGCAGCAAATGGTGGAGTGGAAGCAGATATAGTGAATGAAGGATGCAAGGTGTTGGGGGGCAGTGAAGGGAGTGGTAAAGAATAGAGGGTTGGGCATGAATGTAAGAGAGTTCTGCATGAGAAAGTGATTGTACCAACTGTGGTGCATGGATCGGAGTTGTGGGGAATGAAAGTGACAGACAGAAATTGAATGTGTTTGAGATGAAGTGTCTAAGGAGTATGGCTGGTGTATCTCGAGTAGATAGGGTTAGGAACTAAGTAGTAAGGGTGAAAACGAGTGTAAGAAATTAGTTATCAGCCAGAGCGGATATGAATGTGATGAGGTGGTTTGGCAATGTTGAGAGGATGGAAAATGGCTGTCTGCTAAAGATGGTGATGAATGCAAGAGCTAATGGGAGAAGTACAAGAGGAAGGCCAAGGTTTGGGTGGATGGATGGAGTGAAGAAAGCTCTGGGTGAAATGAGGATAGATGTGAGAGGCAAGAGAGCATGCTAGAAATGGGAGTGAATGGTGGGGTTTGCAACGCATTTCCGGTAGGCCCTGCTGCTTCCTCCGGTGGCCTAGCATGACCACAGAGGTGGTAGCAGTAAGAATTCAGCATTATGAAGCTTCATCTGTGGTGGATAACAGGGGAGGGTGGGCTGTGGCACCTTTAGCAGTACCAGCCAAACTCGGTCGAGTCCCTTGTAAGGGTGGGAGGAACGTAGAGAGGAAAGGTCCCCTTTTTTTCTATCATTTGTTTGATGTCGGCTATCCCCCAAAAATGGAGTTAGTGCCTTGGTATATGTATTCATTCATCTTTAAAAACAAAGTTAACACTTGTTCTATAGCTTCAGTAAAAAAATCCTATGATGAATTTTGGATTAGTCTTAGTTATACAAACCATTTCAGTTAAATGCTCTAATTCATGCTGATCAAGTAGTAATCTTAACAGTTTATAACTTTACCATTTATATAAATGCCTACATCTTGCACTTCAAATTGTACTTGACTAGTACTTGTGTACTTATTAATAATTTATCTCTTGCTTTTTGTACATCTCAGGAATTTACCAATTGTTTCATTGACTTGGTAGTATTAAAATATCTTGCAAACTTTTTATTTCTTCTAGTTTATATTTTGGGTTAAATCTACGTTCTCATTACTTGACAAATTATTTTAAGTGACTTCATATGCCCGTTTTAAGCAGATCATTACTTGTCTAGGAGGGAATGTTTTTTTATTACATAAATCAAAACGGTTCCACAGTCTTTGTAAACAAATTCTTTTGAAATTTGAAAAACTTAAAACACCAGACGCGAATAAAACTTTTTACAATGGGAAGGTCTCTTTCTGAAGATAGCCAATTAGAATTTTCAAATGTTAATAGTTTTTATTGTAATACAAGTTTTTATGGTTTTGTAAAGCAATGGTTTGTAACCAAATTCAAAACTAAGGAATATGCATGAAGTTACTTACTGTTGCTTAGGTTTATAAAAGGTAGTATTCCCTGTAAGTAATGCTATTATTTGGTTTCAGATGTTTTCATGTATCACAATTTTCTTGAGGATTACTGCAAATCTTGTTAGGTTCTGAATATAATGTAAATCTAATGTACTTGCAACTATTTTTATTACAATACATTCCCGTACCATTTTCTATAACTTTTCAATATTCTGGAAGTTAACTTCATGAATTGAGTCTTTCCAACAGAAAGCTGTGAAAGGAAGGGGTTGAAAACAGAAAGGAAGGAAGGATTAATTGTAGATGCAATTATTGAGTGTTTGTATTTAAATATGGAGCACATGGATATATACTTCAAAGATGCAAGCACCAACAAAGTCATGAGTGGGCTTCATAGATTAAAATCTACAAGCTGACTACAGAACTAAGCTTAAGTCAAGTCATACAACAGAATCTTTGCCAAACACAACACTAAGCCTTTAACAGGGATCTAACGATTTACTGGCTCAGATGTTGAAAACCATTAAAAATATCCATTGACATAATCAAAGCTGCTGTAAGAAACCCACTTAAAAGGCAGTCAACTCCTAATAGTTAACAAACTGAAAAATTCTCAGGAAGACAGTGGCCAAGATGAGATCAACTGATAAGAGGTTCTGCAACATTGTCAGCATGGCTTTTGGATAAATTCTGCATGCTGGATAACTTCCAGGATGCTAAAGGCAAAGGAGTTTATTCCAGGAGAATCACATTTCCCACCACTGGGACTTGTTGTGAAGGCAATTCAGCACATTGCATTCGGCATTGGAAATTAATCCTTCAAAACAGTTATTGCCCTGATTATGCATTAGCTGTGGGAAATTAATCTCTCTGACTACACCCAGCTGTGACAATTTTATAGGATGCAAAACCCACACTTGAGTATATGAATACTATCGCAGTGTTTACAAACGTGGCTTACTTTTAGTGCAAGAAAGAAACTAACGTATTTGCCCCCCCCCCCCCCCCCCCCCCATTCAGACCTTGAGGGATGACATACTTAAAATATAGGGTTTTTGCCATAGATAACCATTCTGTTGAAATCTGCAAAGCTCTAGCAGTACTTAATTTAATGTGAATTTACTTCATTTTGGATTCCACCTTCCAGTGCACCATTTTAAAGTTGGATAAATCTTGACAGCGTATCAGAACTCAATATATGTGGGACAATAGCCTGCCAAGATTGTATGTGAGCAATAAAGTGTTGCCAGAAAACGAATTACCAAGATCCCTTTCTTAAAAGGTCAGGCTAGTTGAATATACACCTACATAGCAGTGACATGGCATAACTGCTCTTCATGGACTTATGTAAACTGACCTGATGTCTTCAATCATCAATTATGCAAATGTCATGCTAGTGGTTTTGCATGGAAACTGCCAAGCTGAGCATGTGTTGAATACTAAAGTTTAACCTCAAGCCTATGCATCTAGTGAATACTTGACGGATCACAGAGGCTGAAGCTAAACAAGTACAAAAAGGAAAAACTTCTCGATCACATGGACTTCAGAGAATAATAAATGTGCGTCCTGCACTGGTATTGTCCGAGGTGCTACATACCAATGTGTAACCTCCAACGCCTTTTGAAAGAAGGTAGGGGGAGTCTGCAGTCTAGTAACATTTGGTAATAGTCTGAAGTAGTCAAAATTCCCAGATATTTTTATCATAGTCAACCTGTTAGTTTGTAAATAGGACAAAGGACAGCAATACGAAACTTCCAACAGCAATACTGTGAACTTCAGGAATTTGATAGCTAAATCCCTGTTCTTTGCCATCGCACTTATTATAATAACTGGTACAGCTTTCAATACTTAAGGTACAGCATTAGTTAGGCATGATAAAACAATGTCAGGCTTGATTTGGATGTACCTACACTATGTTAAAGCTATAACATAGTTTCATTGTAGATGATCTATGTCAAATTAAACTCTCCAGTCCACTCTGAAACATAACCTTCAGACCAGACTTACTGTAGATTTTAAAGTAGAAATAAAGTAAATGAATGACATGAAGATTTTAAAAACTTTGGATTAATGTATCCTGGGGAAAAGAAGAATTATAAAACACTAAGATTCATGTGGATAATGTATTCTGTACTTTCTACTATACAATTTATTAAATAAAGTCACATCAACCGATGACTTCTAATTTCCCTCTATATTAAGACTAAACTTTGACATTCTGGAGAGTAAAAAGTAAATTCTTGATAGTTTATATTTCTGTATGGTAATTTACATGAATTTCTTCAGGCAACCCTTATGAGGTTTTTTGCTTATAAATATCTATTTACACTGGTCAACCTACCCAAGGTAAGTTCCATTTGTCAGAAACATATTAGTCAACCTTCCTACACAGTAGAAACCTCATTCCATTATATAGGTAATTACTTTAACAGTCAATAGTTGACTACAATGGACACTACGGAAATTGTGGAATTAAAAAATATTTAAAATTAAAAAAACAATTACACGGTAGAAAACTTAACTTGCCATAAAATTTCAAACAATGGTTTCTTACCAGGGACAATAAAATCCATATATCTGATCCAAAGGTTACTTCTTAGGGTTGTCATTAACCTATCGAACTGGCTTGTATGCCATCTTCCTACTCTTGAGCACACTCCACTTGTGTCTCTTGATGTAGTAGGTAATGGCCGTCAGAAGTGAAAACATCATGATACATTTCAAGGCCATTAGCTTGCGTTGATCGTGCTCGGGCTCTGATGCCCACTTCAAGAATACAGCTACATCCTTGGCCATTTGAGATGCAGTGGCTGGAGTTCCATCACTGTATTCCATAACCTATGGAAAAAATAATTATAGGAGCAAAAATCCTACTTAATCCATATCGATCGATAAAAGGATATCCATAATTTTAAACATGTTATCTATAATTTTAAACATGTTGAGAGCAATTTCTCAAAACTCCTGTACCATAAGAGCTACAGTACTCTGTGATATTTGTATTCTCATGCTCGGCTTACAAATGGTTTATTACCATATGATATATAATTTTCCAACCCTACTAAAATTTAAGTACAATTGATACATTAAAATTCCACTTAAAACTCAACCATATACAGTATATCTGGGGTGATAAATCAGATCAACTTTGCCCTTGCTAGACTAACAAATGGATTCATAACTTCCTTTCAATAATGCAATTTTCTTTCACATTTATGACGAAAAAATTGAAATATGAATCAATTCAAAGGTATATTGAGATTAATAATAATCATGTACACTATTTTCCATCCTAAAAAAGAAATAAAAAGATTAAAACTTACCTCATTGTATAGAGCCTGAGCCATGCCAATAGCTCCTCCAACAAAGTAAGGATTGTAATATAAGCCCTCTCTAAGGGTAACGCCAGCAGGAGGATCACAATATCCCGTCAACAGGGAGAAAATGTAATTCTGAAAATTGGGGAAAAAAAATATCTTATAAAAGACTTATAAATTTCTATAAAAGAAAAGATGCATTAACAAGTAGATTTACCTGGATTTAAATATACAGTACAGTGATACACACACACACACACAGCGCGAGAGAGAGAGAGAGTACTTTCTCGTATAAACATGATCCGCTTTATCTAAGTTGGTATTTTCCTTTATTGATAATATATGGTATCCATTTTCTGTAAGAAAAGTTTTAATATCTGTCGAGTTCGTTTAAGTTTGGCGACGTCATATTACTGGTGGAAAGTGAGCAGGCAATTTTACAAAGTATTTTGTAGGTCTGAATTGGTTGTTATGAGTTCTACCTTGCATAAATTTGCCTCTAAGCTTATTTCCTTTCATCTCTGATAATATTTGATATTAAGTCCATTAATAGGACAAATATTTTCTTAGAAATAATATATTTACTTTTAAATCATAAAAATGAAATAGTTTTGCTTAGTAAGTAATATTTTCTTACAATTCTTGCAAAAAAAAAAAAAGGGTTTTACATATTTTGCAGCACATTCTATGTCAAGTTCACATCACATGTCCAGAGACGTTATATTTCTGGCGGAAGGCGCAGGCAAACTGAATAATTTCCTTTCGGTGTGTTAACGAGAAATTATTATTCCCATCATTATTATTATTATTATTACTATCCAAGCTACAACCCTAGTTGGAAAAGCAAGATGCTATAAGCCCAGGGGCTCCAACAGGGAAAAATAGCCCAGTGAGGAAAGGAAATAAGGAAATAAATAAATGAAGAGAACAAATTAACAATAAATCATTCTAAAAACAATAACAACGTCAAAACAGACATGTCACATATAAACTATTAACAACATCAAAAACAAATATGTCATAAATAAACTATAAAAGACTCATGTCCGCCTGGTCAACAAAAAAGCATTTGCTCCAACTTTGAACTTTTGAAGTTCTACTGATTCAACCACCCGATTAGGAAGATCATTCCACATTTTGGTAACAGCTGGAATAAAACTTCTAGAGTACTGTGTAGTATTGAGCCTCGTGATGGAGAAGGCCTGGCTATTAGAATTAACTGCCTGCCTAGTATTACGAACAGGATAGAATTGTCCAGGAAGATCTGAATGTAAAGGATGGTCAGAATTATGAAAAATCTTATGCAACATGCATAATGAACTAATTGAACGACGGTGCCAGAGATTAATATCTAGATCAGGAATAAGAAATTTAATAGACTGTAAGTTTCTGTCCAACAAATTAAGATGAGAATCAGCAGCTGAAGACCAGACAGGAGAACAATACTCAAAACAAGGTAGAATGAAAGAATTAAAACACTTCTTCAGAATAGATTGATCACCGAAAATCTTGAAAGACTTTCTCAATAAGCCTATTCTTTGTGCAATTGAAGAAGAGACAGACCTTATATGTTTCTCAAAAGTAAATTTACTGTCGAGAATCACACCTAAAATTTTGAAAGAGTCATACACATTTAGAGAAACATTATCAATACTGAGATCCGGATTTTGAGGAGCCACCGTCCTTGACCTACTTACAATCATACTTTGAGTTTTGTTAGGATTCAACTTCATACCCCATAATTTGCACCATGCACTAATTCTAGCTAAATCTCTATTAAGGGATTCACCAACCCTAGATCTACATTCAGGGGATGGAATTGATGCAAAGAGAGTAGCATCATCTGCATATGCAACAAGCTTGTTTTCTAGGCCAAACCACATGTCATGTGTATATAGTATGAAAAGTAATGGGCCAAGAACACTACCCTGTGGAACACCGGATATCACATTCCTATAATCACTATGGTGCCCATCAACAACAACTCTTTGAGATCTATTACTTAAAAAATCAATAATAATGCTAAGAAACGACCCACCCACTCCCAACTGTTTCAGTTTGAAAACAAGGGCCTCATGATTAACACGGTCAAAGGCAGCACTAAAATCAAGGCCAATCATACAAACTTCCTGACCACAATCAAGGGATTTCTGTACAGCATTGGAGATTGTAAGAAGGGCATCACATGCTCCAAGGCCTTTACGAAAACCAAATTGCAAACTAGGGAGTAGATGATTACCTTAAGCAAACCTATTAAGACGTTTTGCCAGAAGACGTTCAAAAACTTTAGATAATATAGGAGTTATGGAAATTGGGCGGTAATCAGTGGGACCTGAGCTACCACAAACACATTTACATAGAGGAGTAACATTACCAATTCTCCAACTAGTGCTAAAAGCTCCTCTTCTTGCTAACTTGCGCAAAATAACATAACTTTGGAGCTAAGAAATCTGCTGTCTTTATAAAAAAACAAAGGAAAAATACCATTTGGGTCTACACCTCCATAAGCATCAAGGTCCATCAACAGAGCTTTAATCTCACGAGATCGAAAAGCTAAACTAGTTAGTTTAGCCTCAGGAAAACAGGAATGAGGAAGTTCAAGTTTTTCATTACTCTGTTTACTGTCAAAAACATCAGCCAAAAGGGTTGCCTTTTCCTTTGGACAGTGAGTGACTGAGCCATCTGGTTTAAGTAAAGGAGGAACTGTTACATCTACACCAAAGAGTGCAGATTTAAGGGTAGACCACCATTTATGTTCCTGAGTTGTACCAGAAAGTGTTTCTTTTATGGTTAAATTGTACTCCTTTTTAGTTGAGGCATAAACTCTCTGAGCAAAAGCTCGAAGCTGAGTATAGTTGTTCCAGGTCAAATCTGATCTGTTACCCTTCCAAAGATGATAGGCCTCCTGTTTCTCCAAATAAGCACGTCTACAATCATCATTGAACCACGGTTTGTCCTTCACTCGGTACCTTAGCACACGACAAGGGATACGCCTATCAATTATGTTGACTAGATTCTCATTCAAAGGGACAACAGGATCTACACTATTATATAATTGTGACCAATTCAAGCACAAAAGATCATGTAAAATCCCATTCCAGTCTGCTTGGGATTGCATATAAATTTTACAAGAATATGATATATCAGGGACAGGCTGCTCAGTCTTAATAATAATGAAATCAAGGCATGATCAGATGTCCCGACTGGAGAACCAACCTTACTAGTTATAACGCCAGGGGAGTCAGTGTATACGAGGTCCAAGCAATTACCAGACCTGTGAGTAGCTTCATTTATGATTTGCTCACAGCCTGATTCAGAGGCAAAGTCTAAAGCTCTTAAGCCATGGCGATCGGTAGGAGAGATAGAACTTAACCACTCCCTATGGTGAGCATTAAAATCACCAACAAAGACAAAAGAAGCCTTTCTATCATCTTCTTGTATCTTAGCCATAATGGTAAGAAAACAATCGAAGATAGAATCATCTATGTCTGGATTCCGGTAGATCGAACACAAATAAAAGTTGTTATGCCTGCCACAAACTTTTATTACCTGAATTTCATGACATCCACATTGATAGCAGGACTTATGAGAAGCAGGGTACTCGGTCCTAATATACACCGCCATTCCCCTGGCCCTAGGGATGGCATCACGTTTCAACATTATTGGCTTCTTAAAACCTGTTATAAGGAGCTCAGATGAGTGCCTCATATTAGAAACCAAAGTTTCTGAGCACAAAAGAATATCATACTGTCTGGACGCAACTGTAAGGTCTTGGATATTTGCATGAAGACCACGAATATTGCAATACAGAAGACGACATTGACGAAATCTAGGACGTACTGGTCCCGGATTTCGCTCCATGTCTCCAGACAGCATAAGAATTAATAGAAATAAAGAGACAGCATACTTAAAAACTAGATTACCAAGAATTATAACAAAAACAATACGTACAGAATTATAAACAAAGTGATTGATGATACCCATAGACTATAGTAAAAAGTCGGAAAAACTGGTCAACATGGAGGAGCCGATACACCATGCAAGGCTAAATACCCTTCAGGATAGCCACTTCAACTGAAGGGAGGACAGTAAGGATGGTTTTGAGAAGAAAAATAACCAGAAAAAGGAAAAGACAACCTCTTGATAAACCACCAGGCATCCATGGCCCTTCTATTAAGCCTGCCCAACACACCATTTCAAAAAAACAAGAGGAAGAAAATAAAAAATAAGATAGAATAGTGTGCCTGAGTGTACCCTCAAGCAAGAGAACTCCAACCCAAGACAGTGGAAGACCATGGTACAGAGGCTATGGCACTACCCAAGACTAGAGAACAGTGGTTTAATTTTGGAGTGTCCTTCTCCTAGAAGAGTTGCTTACCACAGCTAAAGAGTCTCTTCTACCCTTACCAAGAGGAAAGTACACTGAACAAATTGCAGTAGAGTAATTAACCCCTTGGGTGAAGAAGTGTCAAGTATCTCATTGTTGTCAGATGTATGAGGAAAGACGAGAATATGTAAATAATAGGCCAAACTATTCTGTGTAAGTGTAGGCAAAGAAAAAATAAGCCGTGACCAGAGAGAGGGATCCAATGCATTACTGTCTGGCCAGTCAAAGGATCCAATACCTCTCTAGTGGTAGTATCTCAACGGGCGGCTGGTGGCCTGGCCAACCTATCATCATCAAAACATAGAGTAACGATATCTAGTGTTTTAATCATATGTATCTGTTGTTATGAGAATAGTACTACTTACCGTAAATTTAAGTAAAGCAGTCTCAAGGCATCATTTCTGGCGAAAGGCCGAGTGGCAAATCAAGTGATTTCCTTTTGATGTGTTACCGAGTAATATTAGTATTCCCATAATCGAAATATTGAGTAATGATACCGAGAATTTCTAATAATGTCTAAAGAAATATGAAGATTTAACAGTGAATTAAAATAAAAATATGGAGAGGGAAAGAGAGAGAGACTCATCCCTATGATGACTATGGAACAATACGGTAACATGACCTTGCGATCAGCTGATACCTATCAAAAGTAAAGACCTTGCGATCAGCTGATGCCTATCAAAAGTAAAAACAAAAGTAATTGTAGATTATTGCAATGCTCCCGAAACTGAAAAATAGAATACAAATATGCTTTAATAAACCACAATTAAACATCTAATGAAATATGAAGGCTTAATAATGAACTAAAAATTAAATACTTTATCAAACTTTAAAAATTAACTATCCGTACATGCGCATAGAAAGAGATAGAATATATCCGTATGAAAACTAAAATAATAATGGTTATAAACGTACTGTAAGAAAACTATGATATCCTGTACTATATTGGTGCTTATGTAATATTCTGATATTTTGATTAAATTGAGTAATATAAACGAGGTGATAGCCATTGGTTAATACTTCAAAAGAAGTTTGTCAACCTAGGTGAAGCCGTTGATTAATATTTCATAGTTCGTCATCAAATAAGGGGATACCTGTTGGTCAATATTTCGAAGATCAAGTAGGTTTGCCAAGTTACGAAAAAGAAAGCAGTAATATGAGTAAAAGCATAATGAATGTTTTTAAAAAAAACGACAAGGAATCCAGTAACTGCACAAGAACAAAAACTTGATTAACCTTAATATGAAAATTTGTAATTTACTCCTTGACTGGCAACACAAATGGCAATTTATTCACGTAACCAAGAAATATCACACTGCAAGGTCTTTTAAGGGTAACTGCCTATTTTAAAATTCATAAAATAAAACTATTGTCCCTCAAAACTACTACAAATCGATATTACAATTAAAAATTTTAGCCAAGCCAGTTTAAGATATTTTCAGGGCTGGCCCAAAACAATTTATCTCCATTGACCTATTCATACTAATTTATATTAGTTTAAAATTTAATATATATTGTAAAAACATTAGCATAAAATTCTTTTATGCTACTTTGCCTTATGTTCACATTGCTTCTCACAGGAAGCTTGCTTCTATCAACGTTAACCCCTTAAAACCAAAGTTTCCAAGTTTTTCCGTCGATAGGCTCAGGTTTATAGTATTGAGATAATCTGGTGGCTGATGGCAATAACCTTAGCCTGGGGAGGTTATATTGACCTTTGTCTTTCAGTTCCTTAGTTGAAAGTAATCCTTATCCACTTTACAAGTCAGTGGGGAGGAGAGTTGCTATGTATATGAACATCAGGGAAGTATAGAAATAAATTTATTATTATTAAACCTACACTCTGATGGAGCTAGATCATTAAATGAAACATAGACCATCACAGCCCTAAAATAACAAACATGACTATGCAATGAAATAAGCAAATAATTGTAATCTTAATAAACAACTTCACAACACACTAATTAAACACCTTCACACCGCACTAATTCTTATGGTAAACCAAAATACACTTAAAATAAAGAAATACTAAAAGACTTATCTCAGTAAAACTATCTCTATTTGAAGAGAAGCGTACACCTGATTCTAAGTCTATTGAGATAACGTAATCATGAAATATATCGAGATATATTTCACAGTAAATTTTTTCTATGCATATACACACACCTACAACCAAAAACTATTCTAAAATTGTACAAATGGTATTTCTGGATAATTGCACAAGTAATATTTCTGGAAATAGGAAAGGCAAAACACAAGATGTAACCTCAATGTACTATCCTCTTAGTAAGGATGTCTCCAAATGCATATTCTCTCTTATCTAGCCATTTTATAATAATGACTGGAAATGCTGTATCAGAGTCATTACTTTCTCTTTCAGCTCATAATACATCGTATCCACTTCAACATCATGTGGATAATGTTAAACTTCTATGCTATTGCTACTTAACATCTGAATGTTAGGAAATGTTAGGAACATGCAGACAGCATACCAGACAGGCTATCTTTGTATGCTTTTACAGCTGAAGACAAAGGGTAACTAGTGCCAGACATTACAATTCTAATGCATGAGTAAGGTTGCACATTAGTATAATAAATTATTATGTTGCCATACAGCCCCAAAAAATTCTAACTCTTGTCTCATAGAAACTGCACACATGTCAATAGAAGCTTATCACTGACCTGATGTGTGGAGGGTTATGTGCACATCTATACTGTAGATACTTTCGTCACATAGGGGTTGACACAACTTTAGACAAATATGCCTCTTTCTAATTTCACCATATACGTACAGAAAAAAATGGAATCTCCAGCAAATTTGATCTATGAAATTGGGCTATATTGTATATCCTAGTGCTAGGGCCTGCGAGGCCTTTCAGCACCCAAACAAAAAGGAGAAAACCCTACACTACAACTATGAAGTAAAACTTTGAAAACGTTTACACAGTAAGAGGGAAAGAAGGAAATAAAATATGAAGCAAGCAAAGTTTGGGGTCGTTGGGACACTGCAAAGACACTTAGTAATAACCACAGTGTACAGTGTCATACCAAGCACTGGGACCAATTTCATTAAGACAATGAAGGAGAAGGTGCGTAAAACAAAGTGGAATACTTAAATAAATACAATGTTGATAAGAAAATAAAGACCTAAGGAGCTAAAAGCCAAATAAAGTTACTGTATTACTTAGAAATGAGAACTTACCTCCCCGCCGTGGCGAGCTGATGTAATGTAAGAAAGATCGGGAGGTAAAGCACCATTATTGGCTGAACGAGCGGCATTGTCATTAGCGTATGGACTGGGAAAGTAATCAGACAGTTTTCCAGGTCTTTCAAACATATTTCCTTCATCGTCAGGGCCATCTCTAATCTGCAAAAAATTAGATAAATAAAATTTCTTGCAACAGTATAGGTCCTTCATTCAACTACAATATTGCATCCATATACCCTCAAATATTTTTGGGGAAAAAAAAAAACCTTACAAAAATTTTACTTCTATTAAATAAAAACATAAGATTTCAAACTCATCATATTTTCTTCTTTTAAAATAGAGAAAAATAACTTGAATGGAATTTTAAAAAATTACTTAATATTCCACCCCTTTTTGTAGACTGACACCAACACTCATATTGACAAACTAGAAAAAAAATAAAACCTACTAACCTGCACACCTTCTGCTTCAGCCTTAGCTTCTTCCTCTGTATGCGACACTCCTATTAAGTTACGGAAAGCAATGTACTTCATGGAATGGCATGCAGCACAAACATTCTTGTACACCTGCAAAAAATAATCTTATAAAAATACATCTCTTCTTTCAACTAGCAATAAACTGCTTACCGTATATAAATTGTAATTGATTTTTGTTTGGAGAGTTAGTATAAAGTCACAAGTGCCTACCGGATTTTACCTTTAAAATTTATGCTCTATATGCCAAGGCACTTCCCCCAATTATGGGGGGGGGAGGCCAACATCAAACAAATAAGAAAAAAGGGGGACCTTTCCTTACTATGCTCCTCCCAGCCCGACGAGGGACTCAACCGAGTTCGGCTGGTACTGCTGGGGTGCCACAGCCCACCCTCCCCCGTTATCCACCACAGATGAAGCTTCCTAACACTGAATCCCCTACTGCTCCTACCTCCGCGGTCATCCAAGGCGACCGGAGGGAGCAGCAGGGACTACCGGAACTGCGTCACAATCGCTCACCATTCATCCCTATTTCTAGCACGCTCTCTTGCCTCTCTCACTTCTAACCTCCTATCACCCAGAGGTTTCTTCACTCAATCCATCCACCCAAACCTTGGCCTTCCTCTTGTACTGCTCCCATCATTTTCCCTTCACTCAACATGGCCAAATCAACTTAACACATTCATATCCACTCTAGCTGCTAACTCATTTCTTACACCCGTTCTCAACCTCACTACTTCGTTTCTAACCCTATCTACTCAAGACACCAGCCATACTCCTCAGACAATTAATCTCAAACACAATTTCTGTCTCTCCATCACTTTCATTCCCCACAACTTCAATCCATACATCACAGTTGGTACGATCACTTTCTCATACAGAACTCTCTTTATATTCATGCCTAAACCTCTATTCTTTACCATTCCCTTCACTGTGCCCAAAACACTTTGCATCCTTTATTCACTCCCTGACATACATCTGCTTCCACTCCACCATTTGCTGCAACAGCAGATCCCTAGTACTTAAAATGATTTACTTCAAGTAACTCTCCATTCAACATGACATTCAACCTCACACCACCTTCCCTTCTCGTACATCTCATAACTTTACTCTTACCCACATTAACTCTAAACTTCCTTCTCTCGCTTACCTTTCCAAATTCTCTCACTAACTAGCCAAGCTTCTCTTCAGAGTCTGCAACCAGTAGAGTATCATCCGCAAACAACTGATTTACCTACCATTCATGATCATTCTCGTCTATCAGTTTCAATCCTCGTACAAGCACTCGAGCATTCACCTCTCTCACCACTCCAACAACATACAAGTTAAACAACCATGGGGACATCACACATCCCTGTCTCAGTCCACTCACTGGAAACCAATCGCTCACTTCATTTCCTATCCTAACACACGCTATACTACCTTTGTAGAAACTTTTCACTGCTTGCAACGTACACAACCTACCTTTGGCTACATATTTCTCGCATATCTAACTGTAAAAATCTGATTCATACACCCCCTACCTCTTCTAAAACCACAGTGTATTTCTAAGATTACATTCTCTATTTTATTCTTAATCCTATTAATCAGTAATCAACTATATACTTTTCCAACCACACCCAAACTGTTTAATTTATGCAACAAGAAATAATAAAGAATTTCCAAAAATAACTTAATTACACTATATCATTGTACCTCTACATCTGAATGTTTTGCTTATACACTTACTCAAATTTTTATCATTTCTCCTTAAAATGGTTGACTGAAGATTCAAACATTGGTTCTACATTCTTGGGATATAAGGTTCCTAGCCCTTGAAATACAATATCCTTGCTTTATATTTCAATAACAATAATCAGGGAATGATCAGTGGCCAAGACATTTATCACTTACACTACTGGTAACAATGGCGAACAGATGCAAGCTTTTAAATTAAAGCATTTTAATTATCCTTAAACTTAATATTGCTGGCCATAGTTAACTGAATTCTTTAGACAGTTGATGAGACAACTGTATCAATATAGCTCTCAAACAAAGTCCTTCCAATTCAGAAAATTTTACCATAGCAAAAGGTTCCAACATTTACCTCATAACCTCGACGGATTGAGGCATGGTCAAATGAGGAGAAAATTCCACTGTGAGGCCATGGAAATTCAGAAGTATGAAGTGTAAGATCTGATGCCTTCACAGACTCGTTGAGAGCATATGCCAAGCCTGCAGCACTGCCTCCTACTACACCCACTGCAGCCAACAGCTGAAAAACAAAAATAAATTAAAGTACCAGTAATAAAATCTCAAACCTTCAAAGACGTATTTCCACTCATACTACAAAAAGATTGAACATTATCTCAGATTAACAGTGCAGAGCTACTGTGAACCACAGATCCTTTGCAACATTCACACAGCTATCCAATCTAACCTCTACTATTCTTCTCTCCAGTTATTAACAAATATGTAAACATATCAGTCCAGAATGGCAAATTCAACCAATATACAATATTAAATCACTAAATTAAATTCTTAAAGCAAAATTAACTATTTCAATGCTTACATACAGTAATTTCCTAAAACCAAAAAATTTTAAGGTCAATTGAAAACATACAACCACCAAATCTTTTGTCGGCATGACAATCCACCAACAACGATTAAAAAATCAAAGGGGGATTTGTTCCTACACAAACCCACACACTTGTCCTTTAATAGGAGTATGATTTCAGTGAGGCTGGAAACTCGGCTGTTGAAATGTAGTTGAAATGTATAACGAGGAGTCAGTAGTTGTGGCAGGAAAACTATGCCCCCTGCCATTTCATTGAGTAGCCACTTTAACTTCAACCATCATGTAGTATGGATATACTCTTACTGAAAAAACTTGGCTGCATTGATTTTATTTCAATCTTTTCATATGGATGTGTCATTGTTTTCGTTAAGAGACCACATGCAGGCATGTAGTCTGGTCAGGGTGTATAGGTTTGTAAGTGCGGCACTTCATGCACAGTATCTCCATTCTTTGTGTCCTTTTTGCAGAGGCGACGACTGCAGTGGCTGAGTACGGCAAGACGATTAAGAATTGGAGATTCCTCCCCTTCCACTAGACCTCTACTCAACTCTTCTGGTACTTGAGCTTCTGAACCTTCACGATAAGCTTCAAGTGGGCTCAGAGAGCCAGGTATGCCGCTGTTGCTCTCCTCAGATTGAGCCAAATATATTTTCAGATGGCAATGCTGCTACGGACACTCTGGCCTTCTCCATATCCTCGTACAGGGAAGCAGCCAATAATCCTATTTACTTCTTTGCCCCATGATGGCATTAATACTGTAAATGAGGATGACAACCCTTCAAACTGCAGCTCCAAAACCTGTTCACCAGCACAGTAAGCTGTAAAAAGATCTCCGCGAACACCATCTCCTTACAGCTTTGCAAGACAATAACGGTTGCACAAATCCCAACAGCAGAACTAGAAGAGGCTGCTCATGCACGGGCTCACAAAGTTAAAAGTGAGAAAGCAATATTAGCCTTCAGGAAGAACCTGTCAGTTGGGTAAGTCTTGAAGGCAGGAGTCTGGAAAAAGCTGAAAACCTTCACAGTCCACTATCCGTGGGAATGTACCCACAAGTTCTTTTTATAAGTTTTTCCAAAGGACCTGCGATAGCTGCTCAGCAGGTCGTGTGGCAGACCTAGCTCCCTCACAGGTTGATAGGTGGATTAGAGTCAACACACTTATACCTATCCAAGCCTGATTGCCCTAATATTCTGGAATTAAACATATTTTCTCTCTTATGAATAAATCTCCTATTAAAAGATGAGGGTTTATAATTGTATAGGAACTCAAATATTCAAAGAACCTTGTAGTTTTCCTAACCAAAAACCTGAGCCCTCTAAGTAAATTAATTCACATTCCTACCTCATCCTAGGTGAAGGTCAAAGTGGTTACATAATGAGCAAGCGAGGGGTGAGAGTTTTCCAACCACTGCCAGTAACTACCAGTACTAACTACCATTACTGTTATAAAATCTTGAAACAAGTAAGTTTCCAGCTTTGATGAAATCATACTCCAAAGTCATCAGAACAGTGGTAATGTGTTTGCCCCGCATTCGCATGGCAGCAAATTGATCCCTGCCTCGGAGTGTAAGCTGTTTACTGGGAAAGCCACTGCTCTGTTTGGGCTTGCCCTGCTGACGTTCTGGTGAACATCTATTCTGATGAAACGAACTGAAACCAGACACCTGTAACGTATATATAGGGGACACCACCACCATTGAAAAGTCATATTTGGCTTCCAGATAGCACACAAAACAGTGCTCCTATATGATCCTGGCATACCAAGGACCACAAAATTTTTATAAAATCGGGCATCAAAAGGTCCACAGCGGACTTTTAAGTAAAGTAGGCGTGGCATTTAAATATCTGTATGTTCATTTTTGTTTACGGATTTATTTTAGCAGCACAGTATAAAAACAGTGATGTGAAGTTTCCAGCTACGCATTTGTTAAAGACTTCTCCATGCTTTTTCGTTAATTTTGATATGCCATTTGTTAGCAAGAGAAAGCTTTACTTACAAGCTTTCATTAATATAGCCAAGACATTCTAGATACAATGAAGCACCCCTGGAAATTCCAGCAACTGAAAGAGAAACAGCAACAGTCAGCAGCCACGAGGGTTGGTATTCGGCATTCTCAAGGACCAATGCTACATTGCCTCACCTCCCACAACTTCAGCTGCTTATGCAAGAAGATTGGATTGAAAATTATAGAAATTAAGAAAATAAAGCAGTAAACAAAAATAAACAGGTATTTAAATGCCACATCTTGAATGGAGTCTCATTACCGGTCTCCAGTTCCCCGTTGAATAAAGTTTTATTTATGTAAGCAGATTGTAGGAGTCTGTGAATCTTCTTGGAAGCACTCATGCTACTGTTGTTACTGCTAGTAGTAGGCAAATTTTGGTAGATGACATTTGTGATATCAGCAAGCAGACTTAGAACACTGTTACCGAGTTGCGAAACATCATTACTGTCATGTTGAAATCCCTGAAATTTGTGATCCTTTTTACCTTGCCTTACCAGGAAGGCTAGGTTGAGGGTGAAAGGTCAGAGTGCTATCACCGCCATTCTAGGGGAGGCAGAGCCTACAGGAGCAGATTGGAAATGTTGCAGGAGTTTCTCATATCAGTTAGTAGTCAGGGTGTGATGGGGGATCTTGCAATAGTTATCCTTGAAGGGCCTGGACTGTTAATGGTAACTGATCAAAGAAAGGCGCAGCCTGTTTGTGCCTTCTTCCACTATTGTCAGCTTCCTTCATGAGAACCAGCATGGATTACGAATGGGCCCAAGGCGCAACTAAATGGTGAGTCATCAAGGCTTTATTCTTGGCGTTGGACCAGATCAAGTCCATGTACTTCCTCCTCCCTCTGGCTACAAGCCCTGGGTCATAGTGGAGCAGGTGACTGTGACCGCCAGCGATCGAACCTCGATGTAGCTTGGCAGCTAGCCATGGAAGTAGCTTTCACGGTGGCTGACTCAGTGGTCAAAACGCTGTGTTTTCATACTAGCCTCCATCACTATCGTTACCATCAGTGTGGATTCTGCTGGTTCGATCCATTGGGGAGGATATCTGCAAAAGCCAAAGAACCAAGATCCTAGTGATCATTAGTGAAAGAAATTCCATAGCTCTGAATTGCCATATCAAGTCCCGATTTGCTGTCACCAATTGCAGGATACACAATAGCAGCTAACCATCGCAGAGTTCGCGATAGGGGTTAACTATCGCAGCGGTCAAACATCGCAGGGAGCAAGATCGCGTTGAAGTATCACAGGCTTCGCGATCGAGTCAACAATAGCAAGGTTCCCGTTTGTGGAAAGCTATTGTTAAGTTTACCAATAGCCTCGCTTCCCCTACTCTTCCTCGCCCGTGTTGCTGGTCACATGGAACGCAGATTGTGGAGAACAAGAAGACTTGTCTTGCAGTAACCAAACAATACCAGGCCGTTCAACAAGGAAAAATACAAAGGGGGAAGGGCACAAGAAAAAATTGGCAAATGTGATACTTAAATTGCATAGCCCATAGAGAGATAACAACAGCCATAGATTGCTCTCCTACCATATCATGTTATGGAAGAGCAAGAACGAAGTAGATGCCAGAATTTCCGTGACAGGAAAGTTATTGAATATACGTGAAGTATCTGATCACACAGCATCAACCAAGGGCAGTGAACACACATGTACCTTGTACCAAAATGTATTCTCAGGAAGAATATTTTTATTCTCTTGCCCTACATATAAGGCAAGATCTTGCTGTACTAGGTGTCCTACTTACTCCGGTTGGTGAGGGCCCTTTCTCCAAATTTAGAAGCCGATCTCATGCTAGACCAAGTGCTAGAAAAAGGAGTAACTACTTGTATCACGAACTTAGCACTGAGAACGATCTCGGTACACTGTCTTCACATACTCAAAGAGTTCATTGGAGGTACAGCTTAGTTAATCAAACCTTTTAATGAGGGCACTGCATTCAGTATGAAACCAACCACGGTTGCAAAACTGCATGTGCCATGTCTATTACCGAAGGGACAACTCAATATGCATCTTTTCCACTCTCCTCTCCTCAAAGTGACGGAGGATCTTCCAAGTAAGGGGGAGAATGGCAAGGCCCTTACTCCTACCAGTAGTAAGAGCATTCGTTTCAGCAAGAAAAGAGTACTGTACCACACACAATTTGGTATTTCAACGATAGGAACATTTCCCCTCCGTATACTATTGCCTTGCGAACTTAGAACGAAAGTTTCTAGCCTTACTAGAACATGAGTGTAGAGGTGAGGGGACAAGCAAACGTGGAAGGCTACAGCAGGAGAAAGCGCAAGCAAATAACAGGACCACTTTCTAGGCCATGCAAACAAGTACGGGTACTCTGAACACAACCATCTATCCTTCCTTCTGCAGGAGCATGTGCACAAACAGGAGAAAACTATCGGGCGCAAGCTTTAGCAAGCATCCAATGGGACAAGAATAGGTAAGAGCTTGCTCCTGCAAGAGTACATAAAATTGCTAACAAGTGAAAGGAGCGCACGATCCGTTAACAATCTCTCCCACGGGTTGAGAAACAATAAGTCGCGCAAGCTTGACCCCGAACGATAGGGCTTAAGAACTTAGCCATCGATAAAAAGGGGAAAAGAGCAAAGCCGATTCGTCTCAACCAGTAGTATGAGGAGACAAAGTACTCTATGTCCTCTTGTCTATCAGGGCCCTTCGACTTGAGTGAAGGGAGTCATGGGGACTACTGGGGCACCACATTTTCCCACAGGGAGAGAATGGTAGGAGTCATATATAACTTAACAGTTGGTCTTCTAGGAATTTGTTGTCCTTAAAGAAGAAAAGAGCGAAGTCTTCCCATCCCCACTGGCAGCGTATAAATAGAAATGAGAGGTAAAATCTGGGGCTAAACTTGAAGTTTCCATAGTGTGGCTTCCAGGCTGCCAGTATTACTCCAACCAGAAAAGATATCCTAGGAATTCTACAAGTAAAAAGAATCGTTTGGTGCCTTTCCAGTCACGGGAAGATGCTGACGAGAAGATAAGCGACAACCCTTCACCTTATTGGCAACAGACACTCCTTCCCACTCATGAGGAAATGAACAGAAACAAGAATGCTGTCCAATATCTTTTGCACACATCTAACTGCCAAATATAACCAAGACAAAAAAAAAAAATTCAAACAGCCAGCTGAAAATGCCAAGGGTACGTCTGTACTCTCAGACAGCTGAAAATATAGAGGCTACTCGGTGCGTGTGCGGGGAAGAGAGCCCCTACCAGCTGCCAGTAACTACCAACACTTATAAATTATACCACCGGAGTTCCAACTATGCTGAAAGCATACTCTAACAGATGACAAATTTAGTTTGGTGTAGGAACAAAAATTCTTCATGAAAAATAGCATTGATAACCTTGATGCAACAGAAAATTTATATTTGTGTAAGAACAAAAATACCAATGAAAAATAGCATCAATTCACCCTTTGTAAAAGACTGAAAATCATAACCAAATTTCCTCAGATATTGATATTTTCTTGCGATTACAATCATGGTTGTATATATAGTACTAAAGTATTAGAAGTTACATTTCATGAATACAGAATTAAAATCATGGTTGTTTATATAGTACTAACTATTATAAATTATAATGAATACCATGTGCCCAGCTCATGAGTTGAGAAAAACCAAGTATTTCTCTTGGATGAATACAAAAAAAAATGAGTACCTGAATCTGTAAACCGCATTCACTTGTCTCTTTATAACTGTTATTAATCCTCCCCTATAATTCAACATAAACAAATCATGTGCCAAACTTAAATCTACTCTAATGGGCTATACTTCTCAGGGAAGACAAATCATTCATGGAGCTCTGAAAAAAGACCTTTCTGCAGTATACTATAAATACATTATATACAGTAGAAGACTGGATGCCTAAATAAAAAACAAAAGACGACAATGTGCATTTCATATCTACCATATTTTTGTTACCACAAGAAAAAACTCAATAGATCCATTAACATATTTGTGACAAGAGAACCGAGCTTTAATTATTCAACAAAGCAGCAACATTAGACTAGAACATCACAAGCAGAATGACTTTATGGAATAAACCATAAGCATTACTACTAAGACAATTTACAGTGTTCCTTGCACAAATATTCAAAGATTTTGATCTTTCAACTTTCTAAAAATTGAAATGCTAGTAAAATATTATACTTACAGCCTTTCTTCCATTAACCGCATCTCGCAATGTTGAAAGCTTAGCCGTCCTCTGAAAATGGAAAATAAAAAGGTCATAAATAACAAGATGACCTATGCCTTTTATATTTCATTCAAACCATCAAAACCCACAATTTAGTCATAAAATATCTATAGGTTAACATTGCACTGTTGCCAAACTATAAATCTTTTTAATTTGCATGATCCCATAATGTTCTGTTCTAAAAGTCTTTATCTTTATAATCTAATCTAACAGCAAGTACAGTATACAGATGATGACATTACAGTACCTTATCTTACCAATAATATTAGATTAAAAAACACAGTATAGCGTTATTTTAAAAACTATATAATTAGCATGGTCTAGACATGTAAGACAAAGAAAAAAAATCTATATTAAGCACCTGACCTTACCTAAACAAAATTCCTTCCGGCCCTGTATTATACTGTATAAGGGTAAACTATATCTCGAAGGGGTAATAAAGTTCCCAACCTGCTTAACCTTGAATGATTTCTTCAATTTCAAAGGTGTAGCAGAGTACTGCACCAGGTAAAAATACGACTTGGACAGTTGTCGCAAAGTCAAGTTATGGTATTAGTTCAAGACATGGAATGGATGTCACAAAGTCTCAGTTTCCCAATCATGATTTTGACTTTATAATGTGGACTATTATTATCATTATTACCAGCCAAGCTACAACCCTAGTTAGAAAAGCAGGATGCCATAAGCCTAAGGGCTCCAATAGGGAGAAATAAGCCAGTGAAGAAGGTCATAGTTGGAATAAAACTTCTAGAATACTTGAGCCTCATGATGGAGAAGGCCTGGCTATTAGAATTAACTGCATACCTAGAATTCAAACAGGGTGGTACTGTCCTGGAATATCTGACTGTAAAGGATGGTCAGATTTATGAAAAATCTTATGCAACATGCATAATGAACTAATTGAACGAAGGTGCCAGAGATTAATATCTTATTCATGTATAAGACATTTAATAGACTAAGTTCCAGTCCAACAAATTGAGATGGGAATCAGCAGCTGACAGCCAGGAGAACCATACTCAAACCAAAGTAGAATGAAAGAATTGAAGCTCTTCTTCAGAATAGACTGATCGCCAAAAATCTTAAAAGACCTTCTCAATAAGCCAATTTTGTGTGCAATTTTGAAGAGACCTAATGTGTTACTCAAAAGTAAATTTGACATTGAGAATCACACCTAAAATTTCATGTGTCATATATTATTAAAAAACATTATCAAAGCCGAGATGTTACTTAAATAAGCTAAATGGCTTGATTTCCAGTTTCAATACTTCTGCATCATTTAAATGGGTCATTCTTTGTAAAGTTATGAACAGAATTCAAAACAATTTCAGTGATGGCATGTTAGAACTGCTGATTCCATACCAAAGCACTTGGTCCATGCAACTTAAGAATTTCTTTTGTTTAATTCATGCATACAACATGACATTATACTTCAAAGTTCTATCATATACCACTACCCTGCAAATTACAGTTGCTTTAACACATGTATTTTAATCTTTTACTGTATTCATTTGTATTGTGACGAGCAATCAACTGAGTTCACAACCCTCTCTCGGCCCGTCACATTGGTGACCTCGGAGTGACCAATGTGACGGGCCGAGAGAGGGTTGTGAACTCAGTTGATTGCATCCTGCCTTTGAGTTCACAACCCTCTCTCGGCCCGTCACAGTATCTAGGGACAACCTTTTTCCCTCCCTCACACCTTATAGGCAAGAAAGGAAGTGTTTGCCTGTGAACTGGGGACCCATAAGTTTCAACATTCTTTCCCTATACTATAACCCTTCCATAAGGTCACAACAAATTCTTATATTGCCTTCGTTACAATAGTTCCCTCCTGCTTTCACACTTTATTCAACACTCCCTTTTTTATTTCTTTCTTCATATGGTAATATATTTTACCATGTTACTTCATCTTATACCATTTACCCTGAACTTGCCACATTCTAGAACAACAACTGAATAATAATATAATACAGATCCATATTTTTCTGTGGATATTGTTGATAAACTTTCATGAGATCGGGCTGAGTCAACATGGTGGGATTGGTGGGCAGGAGTGAGTTGGCAAGGTTTCTTCACCTTCGAGGATAACCCCAAAGGTGAAAAATACCTCTTAGCCTTCTTCTTGCACTTTACATATCTCTACCATTGGGTGGGAGGCCACTTCCTGCACACAATGCATGGAGACTCCTGCTATCAAGTGTACGCAGAACAAGGGGGAAGGCACACAGATACTGAATAATAGTTAAAAGGATAAATTCAAAATGTTAGGCCCGTCAATTGTAAAATCGGTTTGTAAACAGAGCGCGGAGGAGAGCAGACAACGTTCATTCTCTCCCGAGCCGAAATACGAAGTGGAGTGGGTTGGCTGCTTAGTATGTGAGCAGGGAGGAGGCTCTGCCTCCCACCAACCCCCTGGCCAGTGTGGAGAGTACCACATAGCTTCAAGTTTTACAGCTACAGTTTCAGCTGTCGCTGAAATGTATCTTCATAATAAAGAGCTGAAATGTTTGCATTTGGTGCTGGAACAAACTTATAAGACAAAAGAATATATAAGGGATTTTGACGAAGGAAAAATCTATTTCTGGGCTCAACCTGTGTCGCCCAGTAAAATGCTTCTCTAGCACCATTTCTAAGGCATAGTTATTGCTAAATATACCAGAGAAAACAGGATGCATGGAATGCCAGGAATAAACCCAGCTCGCTCACTCTAATAGAGTGTTGGTATAGTAACTGGGGCGTGTTAGAGCCACTACCAGAGGTCCCTTACCAAAGAATATATAGTACAGTACCAGTAAGGTAAATTTAAGATGAAAAAAAGTAATACGAGAGTCCAATTAAATGTCATACTTTTCTTGCCAAGACAAGTTATCTACTTGAGCACTTAATTCTAGGAAGTAGCCAACATAAAATAAAGGGGGGGGGGAATTTTTCTTCTCATTGTTCCTCCCTGCCTGTCAAGGGACTGTCGAGTTTGATTGGTACTGCTATTGTGCCACAGCCCACCCTTCCCTGCTATCCACCACAAATAAAGCTTCATATGTCCTACTCCCCCAATCCTGCTACCTCAGTAGTCACAAAGGTGACCCAAGGTCGCAGCAAGGCCTATCAGAACTGCATCACAATTGCTGCCCTTCCATTCCTATTTATAGCATGCTCTTTCTCTTTTCCCTCTTTTACATCTATCCTCCTGTCACCTAGGGCTTTCCTCACTCCATCCATCTACCCAAACCTTGGCTTTCCTCTTGTACTTCTCCCACCAACTCCTGCATTCATCACCTTATGCAGATGGCCCTTTTCCATCCCCTACATGGCTAAACCACCTCAACACCTTCATACACACTGTCAAATGTAGTACCAGCTTGGTTTTAATAATTTCTGATCTGGAGAGCTTCAGTAGTCTTAATCTATGCACACAAGATTTATATCAAGATACTGTACTGTATATTGAAACCAAGCTAGATGCATAACTAAGTTTGTAGAACATCGGGACATATCCAGTAATTTCACAATTATTACTCATACTTTATAAACAAAGGTCAAGTAGGGAACGAGTCACTATATGTTAATAAAGCTGCAGCCAACTCATATGCTCGCACAATACACAGGACCCTTTCTTATGAATTTTCCTGATGGTTAAATGTGTACAATGTCAGGTCATTTGCATGTAAAAATTTAAACAAAAAATCAGCAATTAATTTCAATACAGGCTTGACATTTAAGCTATGATTACATCAAGAGTTGTTAAGCGAGATTGAAATTGTTATCTGTTCAAACTTATGAAGTTTACAAAAGCCCACTGCTATTGTACAGTATATATTCTCTTACCCCTGGGTTAAGTTACTAGAACATTGGAACCTTCCCTGTAATTGTACAACCATCAAAAAATCTATACAGTATTTACAAGCATAGGTTAGGTAAAGGTATCTGCTTTCAGTTTCATCAGATAAGATGCTCACCAGAACATCAGCCGGGCAATCCCAACACCCCCCTTGTGGTGGACATCCACAGTGGTGGCCTCCCCAGTAAAGAGCTTAAACTCAGTCCCGGACCGGGATCGATATGCTGTCATGCAAATGCTAGGCAAACATGTTACCACTGTACTTGACAGGAGGCAAGAAAATTACAAAGGTAGAAGAATATTTATCAAAATTCAAATGATATAGTCATGGCCTACTTGTCTGTGGCCGAGTCTGCAAGCCTTTAAGCCTATTTTCACCAGCTTCGGAACTTAAAAACTAACCAATCATAATCATTTACATGGGAGACCTTAGGTTGTTTTAATGCATAAAACCTTTCGTACAATGGCCTTGAAGATGAAAGGACATAGCAAGAGTAGTTTAACTTCGAGACCTACAGGATTCGAGTTTGTAGGCAAGTGTAAAATTTATTTAAAATAAGATTTTATTTTTTATGTGATTTTACTCAACCCTTACGAATTCTTTAAATAATCGCTCTTAAGGGAGCTTAACGGTATTTGTTGATCACGTGTTCTAATTTTTTTCAATGTAATTAAATGAATTTACTAGCACCAATGCAGCTCAATATTTCCTTCTGCTAGCCAAAACTCATCTACTGAAGACATTCACCTCCACCCAAGACCCTTTCAAGCGACACGCTTCCCAACACCAATCACCAATGTTAGAAAGGCTCAAACTGCAAGAACCAGTGGAGTTCAGACTCATCAACTTCAAGTAAGGTAATAATGATTAAAATAACGTTGGGTTGACATTTAAATAAATTTAGTTGTTGCTTTTATCAGGGAAAATATATAACGGGGAAGTTGCTTGGACGCAGAATTCTTTTATTTTGCGTTTATTCGGAAGTTCCCTTGAATGCAGAATCCTTTTATTTTGCGTTTGTTCGGAAAAATTTCAAATTCACTGTTTATCCATAAACTATGTTCACTATTGTGTTACTGGCTGTGAAAGAGAAAACAGAAAAGGGAGTTCGGGGGTGGGCGGAGCTCAAATAACATTAACATTAATTAGATATATAAAAGGGGGTCTGGGGGTGGAAGGGTGGAGCCCCAAAAACATCGACATTAATTAGATATGTTTCTACAACACATAAAAAAATTAAGAAATGTACGTTCTTTTCATGTGGCGATTGTTCAGTATGTAGAAAAGTGGGTCATTCATTAATTGAACGCATCATTATTCAAAATGTTTATTTCAAATATAAAATGGATTAATGATGTAATAATTGACGTTTCTAGCAAATACAAGTGTTTCTCTTATTCTCAAGTGTTCAGTGTAGAATGACCCCTTCCTTAACCAAACAGAAGAGTTTCAAGTCATATCTTGAAGGTTAAAAACAATAGGGGCGTATATAAGATAACGGCCACCTGTATGAATGATAATGGCCACCTGTATGCATGATGACGGCCCCTTATTTATAACTCGGAAACTGATATAAAATAATTGTTCAAAATCTTCTGACTATCCCGGGTAAGTACTTAAGAGATACAAATACTGTACAGTTTTGAAAACCAAAATTATGAAATTTATACATCAAATGTGCTATGTACCCCGACACTCAGTTTCTCACTCCCTTGGTCCCTAGAATTCACAGCAGATATTTTGATTAATTCAACTGCGCTTTAACGGTGATAACGGCAGTCGCAGAATTTAGAAATGACCCAATTAGGCCCCACTTGGTTTGGGAAATTGCCAGAAGGCGTTATTTTATCCAATTTTCTATGCACACGGGAGGACATGACCGCTGTGCTTTGAAGGCTTCCAATAATATATACATATCTCGATTTTACAGGATTCATTTTGCTTTATTACCAATGTCCCAAACATAAGGTTTCATTATTAGTTAGTGGATAAAAGGAAATAGAGGATGTATCCGTCACCTAACACCCCCAAATAACAAGAGTTGTACAAAGTGCTATACAACTTGATCAGGGAAACATTCAGATAGTTCTAAATACAATTTAGAAAACTATTAAGGAAAGCATTCTAGAATAGGGTAGGGGAAGGTGACATGACTAATTTTACTAGTGCCAACATATGGGATGAAGATTACCTGTATTTTCGTTCAGTAAGAACATTGATCTTCTCAAACTAGTGAACCCATTTCCTAATGATTATAGGACTTTATTATTGAAGACATAAACATAGGAAAACCAAAGCTTGTAACTCGGGATTTGTAAGGAACTACTGAACGAAACAATTTGCCTACCATTATCTAATGAGGTGACTTACCCATGATTAAAATTGAGTTAGTCGTCAGTTAAACTGAATGGGGTAATATTTAAAAGCAAGATACCTCAATCAGCAATTCCTGTACTGCAACTGGGTAATTTTTTATTGTCTATGCAACTGTATCAATCCCCGTATATACGTAACGACAATTACGCAATCTACCGACCCCTAATATGTAACCTACCCTGGAGTATGATCGTAACCAAATTCAGTACAACATTACAAGACATTTAGTCAAAAAACCACATTCCCGTAGACATCCTAAACAAAATACAGAGCTACGATAACCCAATTATGAAATTCGGCCCTATTATTGGTTCGTACCCAACCGGGTTACGAAATCGTCTCATATCTTTCACTTTACACCAGTAACTCCCGTAAGAATCTTAACACAGCAAGCAGATGAAACACAGGGTTAAAATATATACTCGAATATTCACCTGGAGATTAATACCAGAGGCAGGAAGCTTCAAAATACCCGATCGGGCCACTCGGGTCGCCGTCGCTGCCATTCTCCCAATGAGCAATACGCAATCGTCGTTGGGCGAAAGTAATCCACATCAGTCCATCAGCAAAATGTGTTTTCGTAATCAGCTTTTATGATACGGCGTAGTCACAGATTAATAAATATAATCCTGAAATCATTCTAGTGGTCTAGGATATATTTTAAAATGGAATAGAGTCATCATGAGCGTTAAATTAAGGCGAAAATGGGTGAAAGTCTTGATTTTTCGATTACTCTTGCCATGTTGCTCAGAGAAAAATGTCAGCTGTTTAGTTGAAAATCTTTGGAGAATTTCCTATGTAGGGTAATGTAATATATTTTAGTTACATAATTACTATATATAACAAATACATTATCAAAAGTACATAGCATAACATTTTAACCATCAGTATTATGAACAAGGCACATATTTTTAAGATAAATTTCATCCAAACCATAAATCTAAATCTATACAATTATCAAATAATTTTCTGAGTCTTTAATGAAGGTTTAAATTAAACTTTTTTTTAATAATTTTATGAAAATATTTCACGTATTTATCAACTTTCTAAAAGAAGGAGATTATTGGAACTTCACGCATTAACGTTGCAACCTCCGGAAGACTTTGCAAAGCGTCCGAATGCGAAGTTCCTCTCTTATCCGCGCCATATAGTTAAATAAATCCTTAATTAATAGAAATATATTTCAAATAGGATATATTTCACCTTTCTAAATTAATCAGAACCAAAAAAATAATCCTTTCCTCCGGTGCTTGACCTGTGACGTCACAGACCGGTAACCTTCGTCCAGGGTTGCCATTCATACGATAATTATCCTACATGTACGGTTATTCTAGGTCCAGTACGATGTACGATACATACCTTAGGTATATACATATGTGTTTAATTAAACAATTATACTAAAATATTTTGAATTAAGCCAATCATGTAACTCCTTAATAATTATATTGAAACTGTGTATGATAATTTTGGTTGAAAAACGACAATTCTAAGGCTCATGTACGATAATCCAGTCGAAATAATTCGGGCAACCCTGCCTTCGTCGGTACACAATGACTGGAGATCTGTTCAAATCGTAGCAAATATCGTGAGACATCGACGTTAGTTTGTGCCAGCGAAGTGACCGCCACCATGAGTGGGCCTATCCCATTTCTGGGGAGTAAAATAAGCCTAATATCGAAATCGGAAATCCGCTATGAAGGGATTTTATACACGATCGACGCTCAGGAGTCGATTATCGCTTTGGCCAAGGGTAAGAGATTTTTGTTTGTTTACTATTTGGGGGAAGACGCCAAGTGTCAAAAGGGTCGGGGAAAGACAAACCTTCGTTTTAGGGTTTGATTTCGTTTCCTTTCTGGTCTAGACTATGAATATATTCTATTTTTGTTTTTCCTTTTTTAGTTTTTTGCCTGAATTTTCAGAAATGACGTCTGGACTAACGGTGTAATTTGATAGGCCTATTTGGGGGAAGAACCTTCGTTTTAAGGTTTGATTTCGTTTCCTTTGTGGTCTAGACTATGAATATATTCTATTTTTGTTTTTCCTTTTTTACCTTATTTAGTTTTTTTGCCTGATTTTTCAGAAATGACGTCTGGACTAACGGTGTAATTTGATAGGCCTTTTTCCCGTTGGGTCTATTGCGATGCTAGTTACGTCTAGGGATAATCTAACCCGGAAGTTGAATTTCTATTAATTATTTCTATTTATGCATCTTTATATTTGCTTTATCTAATAATAGAAATTTGTACGATACAGAGGTCCGTACGTATTAGGACTAGGTTAGTCTTGCACAGACCAAGCCACAGCAGACTGTTGGCTTTGCGTTTAATTGGAATAAATTAATATCTTAAAATTTAGTTTGATTTTCAAGATGCAATTGCAGGATGACTTATTTTTGACAGTTCGTTTATTATAGGACACCAAACTACTATTTTCCATAGATTTCCCAATGATGCTTTGAGTAGGCCTAAGTTAGGTACTTAAGTTAGGTACTTTTGGTAGGTCTAGGTTAGGGAATGTAAGCTTATCTTGTATGTATCTCAATATAATGCATTTACAGAGTCTAAAATTGAGGAATAGATGATTGATGAGTGAGAACAAAGACTTCCTGATTTATTAGTTTTTTTTTTGGGGGGGGGGCTGTCTGCGTAAAGGCTAAGCCGCCTGTTGAGCAACGGCATGTCAAACCAAGTTAAGCGAACCACAAACATTTTAGGTATATCGAATTTATCTCTTTCAAAGGTAATGGTATTGTGTAGGAAAGTATATCTTGGTATGTTTTATGTTTTCAAATCACTTCTAATCCAGAGTAAAACTTTCGGTAATTTTGTATTGTATTACATGGTGCGGTGTCATTGTAGTGTACACCTAAAACCCCGAGTTCCCAAAGGGGGTCCCCCATTATCGGAGGATATAGATGTATATATATTACTGAAACTATTCATTTGCGACGGGAACGAGTGTTATTTTCGAAGGGAGCGTAATTTTTCCTTTAAGGTTGCATTAACATGTAATACTCAACAATGAAACCTAACTTTCAACATTAGCTAAACCTCCAAGTAAACCATAGGGTTTCAATGCTGGTTCACCGAATCGGAAGATAAATGTAACTTGTAAATTCGCTTAAACTTCCTTACATCGGTGTTCTTTGCTCCTCCCCCATTTGTTTACTGGGACTAGTTGGTAGGTGTGTCTGCAGCTCAATAAGCCTTATAATTTGACACATGCCTATGTAAAGGGTCAAGGATGTTGATTAGTTATGTAAGACTAGTTTGTAATTTGATAGGCCTTTTTCCGTTGGTCTATTACGATGCTAGTTACGTCTAGGGGTAATGAAGCCCGGAAGTTAAATTTCTATTATTTTATTTAAATATTTATATATTTATATTTACTCAATCTAATAATAGCAATTTGCACAATGCAGATTCATAGTTGTTTGGTCTGTTGGTCTTGCATGATTGCACGGCAGACTCTTGGTTTTGTGTTTAATTGGTATTAATTTATTTAAAAATAGTTTCATTTTCAAGACTTTAATTGCAGGATGACGTATTTTGACAGTTTGTTTATTGAAGGACGCTGAATTTTGTTTTCCATAATTTCCCAATGATGCCTTGAGTAGGCCTAGGTTAAGGAATGTAAACCTATCTTGTATGTACAGTATCTCAAACTTAATGCATTTACCGAGTCTTAAATTAATGTACAAATGCTTGATGAGTGAGAACAAAGCCTTACCGTTACATTAGGTGTTTTTGGGGAGTTGGGTCTGCGTATAGGCTAAGCAACCTGATGGGCATGCTAAACTAGGTTAAATAAATCCTAAACATTTTAGGTATAATTGAATCTTGATTTAGTGTAATGGTTTTGTTTAGAGAAGCGGGTTTTATGTTGTCAAATCACTTATAGCTCGGAGTAAAACTTTCAACATGAGCTAAGCCTCCTTGAATAGTGAGTTTTCAATCCTATCTCACCGAATCGGAAGTTAGACGTAACCTAAATACTCTCCTAACCTTGCTTACATTGGTGTCCTTTGCCCCTCCCTCATTTATCTTTGTGACTAGTTGGCGAGTGTCCGCAGCTTTATAAGCCATATACTTTGACACGTGCTAATTTAAAGGGTTAAGGATGTTAGATTAGTACGGTAGACTTGACTTGCCTGTGTATGGAACTTTGTTTTGCTCAAGAGATTATAAATTTGATAATGATCCAAACATGATTTTGGCTATGGCCAATGCATAAGGACTGCATTTTGCTATATAGGTCTAGTTTATGCATTTTCAGGCACAGCTTGTTCTCTCGTGTTATAGTTTTGCCATGATACTTTTCCTGGAAATGCCTTGTGCATAGATACTGTATATACCAGTGTAATAGTCCACATAATGTTCGGCCCCATTTTTGATTGCCAAGTTTGTTTGGATTTTAAAATGTCTCCGATCTAATGTTCTAGTCTTGATTTTGAAATACTTCTATGCTAAGTTTCTATATATGATATTTGGAATACAAATATGGTAGGCTCTACTAGAAAATAGTAATCTTCCATTATAAAAGGATGGCTATTAAAAGCTAATAAGAGTATTCCTATATAATGCCTGTATAATTTCAAATAATGAAAATCGCTAGTATCTGGCAAACTGAAGGAAGAATGTTTAGCTCAAATAGTGGTGTCATTATTACTTAAATAATGCAAAGTATCCAATATATCTAGCAAACTGTTTGGCCTAATAATCATAGTTTATCCAATTCTACTATTTTTATGAATATCTATTGTACTGTTATTAATGTTATATCCAAAGTTACGTTGACTTCCATTGTTTGGAAATCAAAAGTCAAGGCTTAGCTGTCCCAGTATATTTCACTTCAACAAAACTATACCCCATATACAGTACTGGTCTACCACAGATTTAGAATTCGATTGTCTTCTTACCATTATGGCTAAGATACAAGATGATAGAAAGGCTTCTTTTGTCTTTGTTGGTGATTTTAATGCTCACCATAGGGAGTGGTTAAGTTCTGTCTCTCCTACCGATCGCCATGGCTTAAGAGCTTTAGACTTTGCCTCTGAATCAGGCTGTGAGCAAATCATAAATGAAGCTACTCACAGGTCTGGTAATTGCTTGGACCTCGTATACACAGACTCCTCTGGCGTTATAACTAGTAAGGTTGGTTCTCCAGTCGGGACATCTGATCATGCCTTGATTTCATTATTAGTGAAGACTGAGCAGCCTGTCCCTGATATATCATATTCTTGTAAAATTTATATGAAATCCCAAGCAGACTGGAATGGGATTTTACATGATCTTTTGTGCTTGAACTGGTCACAATTATATAAGTGTAGATCCTGTTGTCCCTTTGAATGAGAATCTAGTCGACATAATAGATAGGCGTATCCCTTCTAGTGTGCAAAGGTACCGAGTGAAGGACAAACCGTGGTTCAATGATGATTGTAGACGTGCTTTTTTGGAGAAGCAGGAGGCCTATCAACTTTGGAAGGGTAACAGATCAGATTTGACTTGAAACAACTATACTCGGCTTCGAGCTTTTGCTCAGAGAGTTTATGCCTCAACTGAAAAGGAGTACAATTTAACCATAAAAGAAACTCTTTCTGGTACAACTCAGGAACATAAATGGTGGTCTACCCTTAAATCTGCATTCTTCGGTGTAGATGCATGGCTGTCACTCACTGTCCAAAGGAAAAGGCAACCCTTTTGGCTGATGTTTTTGACAGTAAACAGAGTAATGAAAAACTTTAACTTCTCATTCCTGTTTTTCTGAGGCTAAACTAACTAGTTTAGCTTTTCGATCTCGTGAGATTAAAGCTCTGTTGGTGGACCTTGATGCTTTTGGAGGTGTAGACCCAAATGGTACTTTTCCTTTGTTTTTATTATAAAGACAGCATATTTCTTAGCTCCAAAGTTATCTGTTATTTTGCGCAAGTTAGCAAGAAGAGAAGCTTTTAGCACTAGTTGGAGAATTGGTAATGTTACTCCTCTATGTAAATGTTTGTGGTAGCTCGAGTCCCACTGATTACCGCCCAATTTCCATAACTCCCATATTATCTAAAAGTTTTTGAACGTCTTCTGGCAAAACATCTTAATAGGTTTGCTGAAGGTAATCATCTATTCCCTAGTTTGCAATTTGGTTTTCGTAAGGCCTTGGAGCATGTGATGCCCTTCTTACAATCTCCAATGCTGTACAGAAATCCCCTGATTGTGGTCGGGAAGTTCGTATGATTGGCATTGATTTTAGTGCTGCCTTTGACAGTGTTAATCATGAGGCCCTTGTTTTCAAATTGAAACATTTGGGAGTGGGTGGGTCGTTTCTTAGCATTATCATTTATTTTTCTAAGTAATAGATCTCAGAGTTGTTGTTGATGGGCACCATAGGGATTATAGGAATGTGATATCCGGTGTTCCACAAGGTAGTGTTCTTGGCCCATTACTTTTCATACTATATACACATGACATGTGGTTTGGCCTAGAAAACAAGCTTGTTGCATATGCAGATGGTGCTACTCTCTTTGCATCAATTCCATCCCCTGAATGTAGAGCTAGGGTTGGTGAATCCCTTAATAGAGATTTAGCTAGAATTAGTGCATGGTGCAAATTATGGGTTATGAAGTTGAATCCTAACAAAACTCAAAGTATGATTGTAAGTAGGTTAAGGATGGTGGCTCCTCAACATCCGGATCTCAGTATAGATAATGTTTCTTTAAATATGTATGACACTTTCAAAATTTTAGGTGTTTTGAGAAACATATAAGGGCTGTCTTCTTCAATTGCACTAAAAATAGGCTTATTGAGAAAGTCTTTCAAGATTTTCAGTGATCAATCTATTCTGAAGTAGTGTTTTAATTCTTTCATTCTACCTTGTTTTGAGTATTGTTCTCCTGTCTGGTGTTCAGCTGCTGATTCTCATCTTAATTTGTTGGACAGAAACTTACGGTCTATTAAATTTTTTATTCCTAATCTAGATATTAATCTCTGGCACAGTCGTTCAATTAGTTCATTATGCATGTTGCATAAGATTTTTCATAACTCTGACCATCCTTTACAGTCGGATCTCCCTGGACAATTCTATCCTGTTCGTAATACTAGGCAGCCAGTTAATTCTAATAGCCAGGCCTTCTCCATCATGAGGCTCAATACTACGCAGTACTCGAAGTTTTATTCCAGCTGTGACCAAGTTGTGGAATGATCTTCCTAATCGGGTGGTTGAATCGGTAGAACTTCGAAAGTTCAAAGTTGGAGCAAATGCTTTTTTGTTGACCAAACGGACATGAGTCTTATTATAGTTTATTTATGACATATTTGTTTTTGATGTTAATAGTTTATATTTGAAGTTATTACTTATTTTAGAATGATTTATTGTTGATTTGTTCTCTTAATTTATTTATTTCCTTATTTCCTTTCCTCACTGGGCTATTTTTCCCTGTTGGAGCCCCTGGGCTTATAGCATCTTGCTTTTCCAACTAGGGTTGTAGCTTGGATAGTAATAATGAAAATAAGAATTATCTTCAAATATTGGACATTACATACGCATATGTTTCTTTTTACTTGACCCCCGTATGTTAACCAATTGTGAATGAATTTGGTTTGCAAGTGTAAAGAATTTGTGAAAATTGTTTACAATGGGAAGGAAGGGGTAAAATTAAGATGAAAGGTTAAGGTATTTCAAGCTGCCCCCCCCTCCCCTCCCTCACTCCTCTCCCATAATTGACACTATTTATGTCAGGTTAAATCAGCTGTTTTTAGTTAGTACATACAGTATCTCCTAGATTCCCTGAAAGTATGTATATACAGTATATATATTTATATTATATATGTATATTTTATATTTGTATGTATATTAATATATGTATGATTGGTATTGTATATGACATCTACTTCAATTTCAACAGCTTTCTAAAATCGTAAAATAACTCTACTGTACACCTAATCCTCCCACTGAACTTCTATCCTCCTTGGTCCTGTCTATTTCTGATGTACAGTGTGCTCTAAAATGCCTTTTCACATATTCTGAAAGTTAATTGCTTAGTTATAAGTACATTTAATACCTATCTACCTAAAATTGCTTTGTAAATATGTATAGTCTAGTACTAGTTTTAATCATATGTGTCAGTCGGGTTGTTGCCAGGTGTGTAATGAGAGATAATTAATTTCATACATTGATCTTTGTTCCAATACAAATAAAAGTGAGTCTTCAATTACTAGTAAGATTGGCTCTGCTGACCCCGGTGGGAGAAGCAAAGGCATTATTTATAAGATTAGAGAGTGTGAGGGACAAGGGGCTATTAACCTGTTCTGCATGGCAAAATTCGCCTTCTAGGGTTGGCGTGGCCCATGTGGTAACGTGCCAGACCTTGGGGGTAGAGTCGCTCTCAAACTCGTTAGTTTCTTTGATCACTGCAAATTCGTGAATCTTGTGAGCTAATGATGGGGGTTTAGAAGAGCCTGTAGGTTTGTCATCCTTGTGAGGTAAGGAGGGGGACTTTGGAAGAGCTTTAGGTCTATCTGCTGAGTCATCAGCAGTCATTGCCTGGCCCTCCTTGTTCCTAGCTTTGGGGGGAGAGAGGCTTGAGAGCTTATCATTTTAGATTTCCATAACCCTATAGGGGATAGTGCCAGTATTTTACCTTAACTTTGCTGCAACATAGCAGGAGGGTACATGACTTGGAAAATACTTCATGGCAAGATGGCTGTTTTTAATCATCCCAGGCTTTAGCCAAGTGTTCATTCTGCAAGTTGGAAATAAGTTACTTACTGGCACTAAGAATGCAATGATCACGATTGAATTAGCAAAATTATGTACCCTAGTTTTGACTACTATCAGCAGTTGTAAGATTGAAGATAATCTGGTAGTCTTCGTCTTGTCAATTGCAACGTTTGGAAAATTTGAAACTGAATGCATATGGGAAGCCGTTGGTAGTTATTAATTTACTCTTCAAAATGCTTTCCGGCTGCATAAGAAATTCCATTAACTCAAAAGGTAGCCATAGAAGTAAGGGGAAAATAATTTTTCAGTACTAGATAGGTGGAGGAACAGATTTTAACTTGATATTTGGAAATAGCAGTAAGGATTCATGAGGTGGGAGGACTGTGGATGCCATCTTTATAGTAAGGCAGCTAGAGGGCGACTTGCTTTAATGTGCTTTTGTAGATTTAGAGAAGGCATATGGTAGAAAACCAAGACACGTGATATTTTGGTCCTTGAAGTGAAAGTCCCCAGGGAAGTTGTTTAGAATGGTACAGATGGTTTACAAAACAAAAGGGACAAAAGTAATAACGGCTGTAGGAGAAACTGAAACCTTTTGAAGTTGGTCTGATTACACCAGGGGTCATTTTAAGCCTGTTAATTGTGTTGGTCTTGGCTGTGTTCAGTAAAGAGATCAGAAATAAGAGGTGGGAAAGTTTTATATGCAGGTGATTTGGTGGTTACTGCTGAAAACTAATTACAGAGAAGTGGTAGTGGCAAAACACTTTGGAAAGAGGTGGCTTGTAAGTAAATGTGGATAACACAAGCCATGGTGAGCAGTACGGAAGGTAGGGACAGGATAGCCATACATGAAAGAGGGATTCAGTTAAAAAACTTAACAATTTAAATGCTTGGGATCTACCATAAATCAGAAGGGAAGATGCAAGGCTGAAATTAATAGGATAAAAGCAGGATGGGGAAAGTCGAGGGAGGTAGGAGTGGTATGTAACGAGAAAATGCCAATCAAGGTAAGAGTAAAGACTATTGCACAGTAATAAGGTCGATGTTAATTATGGATCAGAAACTTGGGCGCCAAGACGAAAGGAGGAAGCTAAGCTTGAGAGAACAGATGGGAATGCTGAGGTGTATTATGGGAATATCACTTGTTGAAAGATTGGAAAAGGATGAAATAAGTGTGACAGATATAGTAAAGATTACAGAAATAAGAGTAAAAACTGAAACGGTGTGGTCATGTATTGAGAATGGATGGTGGGGAGGGAGTGATGTGGGTTTGGATGGAACCTGTTAGGAGAGATTAGGAGGGAGGCAGAGAATTAGGTGAGATAAAGGTGAAGGATGATATGGAATGAAGGTTTGGGTGGAAGAGGCAGCGTTTAATAGCAGGCGAAGGGGGTCTGTCGGGTAACACACCTTAATGTAGGAATAAGGTTGAAGTCATTTTGATAAACCTAGGAATTTACGTCCAAACACATTGAGTAGCAGAATAACATCAACCACTATTGTAGAATGTGAAATTAATAGGATTTAAGCGATAAAAAATCTCTATCCTTAACCGGAAGGGGTATATTGGTGTTTGGGAACCTCACACTTTGCCCTGTAAGCATTATTCCAGGATCTTTACAGAATCTCTTATGGCCCTTTATCAGACCCATTGTTTAGCGTTTTCAGGGGTTAATTTCGTAGTGCTGCATCAGCGTTTTATTCTATAACACTACCACACTGAATGGCCTAATGATGCCCATTGATTGGTCTATGGTCTAGGATAAAATAAGTCCATTAGAACAAGAGTAAAAGAAACTTGGTTTTTAAATGAGTCTTTTCATCAGAAATTCTGTTGTACCTGCTCCAGACATTACGGATAAAGAATTTAGGAAACCTTTACTCTTGCTTCCTGTTTGATGTTACTACACACAAAGCTGATGTAGAAAATATATGCCTTGTATTCACGAGCCTTTATTTTATCCTAGTGCGTGCCATTCACTTTGCCTCGTCAAATTTAAAGTGCTGTAACATAATTATCCTTGTACTGTAATGAATTTTAATCTGTTTAACTTGGATAAACATTTAAAGAATAGTAAATGTGTATCCATTTAAAAAAATCTGTTTATTACTAATCTAAAATTTCAATTTGTCAACTGCTTGTATAAGTTTTTACTAGTAATTTTTTCACTTTTAAAATAGTTTCTGAAAGTTCTTCACTTTGTTTTTACAGTCAGATCATTTGGGACGGAGGATCGGCCAACGGAGATGCCAGTCCCAGCTCGGGATGAAGTTTATGAATACATTATCTTCAGAGGGACGGACATAAAAAAGATTGAAGTATGTGATACTCCCAAACAGCCAACACTTCCAGGTGGCCTACACAATGATCCTGCAATTGTTCAGGTAAGATACACAGGTAGACTTGAAGGAATGTTAAGATTATGCTAATACACAAGTTAATGGGTTTGTTCTTACAAGAATGCAAACAACAGTCCTTTAGTAGTAGTATGACTTCAGCAAAGCTGTAACGCCCATCAACATTTGACTTGGTCTGGGGACCATGACTTCTAGCTTCCTCACAAATTTTGGCTGCTTCTAATTTTTCTGTCAGTGTAGAGTAAATGGCTTTTGCATACTTATTGTTGCATTCAGATAAAACGCAAATAATGTATAAAGAACAGACCTAAACTTGGAAGGTGTCACTGTACAGGCGTTTACATTTGTTCTTTAATGGTGCTCTTTTGTCTGGAAAGAGCACACGTGCTGCTGATGAAGAAATTTCCCCCTTTTCGGAATGCAGTACCTTAAGAGGGTTTACAGCTCCTGCTATCTGTTCAGTTTCTTTTACAGGCTTTGGAACCAACCTTTGATCTGCTCACTTTTATGAGCAACTAGGTATTCTCGGTAAGCATAAGAAATATGATTTTTATAAGCTGGCAGTATACAGTAAAGGTTCTCTGCCTGCCGGGTTGCTGTAGGTTCTCCTACGTCCTCGTGCAGTTGGAAAATGGAATCTTATCGTAAAGTCTTGTTTAGGGGCGAGTCCCACACGCCCGAGATTTTCCTCTCTCATAAGTGACCGGACGCAAGAACAGGTTACTGTAGAGGACCATTGTTAGTGTTTTAAATCTAAGAGTGCTTAATGTTTTGATATGTATTTGGTCTGCAACAAGGTTTTTCTCCAAGTGAACTGCCCAAGTCACTTGCCAACACTTCAGAGACTGAAAATACACTACTTTAGGTTGACGTATGCAGTGTGCTGTAAGGAATTGTTACTGAAGGATGAGCATATTGCAGATCAGGCTCCTTAAAATTTTGCCTCCCCTACTATTAGGAAGAATCGAATTTACCAAAGGGTGCAACTCCGTATCCTCTTCCTGTTTATCCTGCAGTAATGACTAAGATGGTGAGATTACCTGTGGAGAGACTTGGAAAGCTAGTCTTTTGGCCTATTGTGTACGGTCATGGAATGCTTATCTATGACCAACCTGGAATTGCCTGTGTTGCAGTGCAATTGACCACCTAGCCATTGAATTGCCAGTAACCAAGGGAACAACCTAGTTCTGAAAAAGTAGGGAACTAGTCTTTTCTCAAATTCTATGGGCAAGTTGGACTGAGAAATGCTCAGTGCTATAGACTGTTTTTCCTTGGAAAGCTGTAGAAGCAATGTTGGAGAGGAATGCTAGCCATGACTCGTGTGGTGGCTGCCTTAAAGGGTCTGGCCCCTTGAAGACAGCTGTGGTGAGACTTGTCAAGATTGGCATTGCAGAAAGCTCCAGCTGCCTTCAAACTCCAATCAGGACCCATGGGTACTTTTTCTTGCCAATGACAGCGTTCCACCCTTGTGACCAATGCTAAAGGGGTGGTAGAGATAAAAAGGAATAGGATAATGATGTCTGTACTCCCTTCCTGCTGCTGTTAGGTAGGAGAGGCCTTTCATGCCATTGGCCAAGGTGGCTGCAATAGAGCAAAACTGTTGTAAGTCCTTCAGGACTGATTCCACCTACCCTTGGAAGATCTTGCCGCCCTATCCCTTACCAACAGTGGAGTTTCCCCGCTGAAATAGTTAGAAATTCTGGTCTTAGCAACAGAGGTGAACCTTATGTATAGCGAGGTCAAAGCAGTATTGGATCTTTCCACAGATTTCTTCAAGCGTCTCTTTCTGATGGAGAAATTGGCCACTTGCTGCTGGACAAGTTTGCTCAGTAAACTTCATGAATGCTGCAAGTACCGTATTGTCTGTCATTTGAAAAGAAGATTTCTGCTTCAGTGGGTAAAGTTTATTTCAAAATACCCATTCTTTTAATCCTAAAGAAAGCACCTTCCCTTCATCCTCTATTAAGTAGTGTACCTCTTCAGTATTTAGTTTTATTCCACTCTTAATGGAATAAGTTTTTTGTTTTTAAATGATTATTCTTTAATAGGGACATGGGAAGCGAAGGAAGTTTGAATCACTAGTTTCACACCCAAGCAATGGTTGAAATTTCTTGGTATGCTGACACAGCAACAACTAACCACCTTTTCTAATGATTGCATAAACTGCCCCATAGATATAGTGCAACACTTATTGAGAAAACTTGTCTTGGTAATTTGTTGACAAGCTAGGAGGGAATTGCTGAAGACTGAAGACAACTGCTGTTGTGTGTATGTCTACAAGCAAGCACAGAATTATATGTGCAGTATTTGCAAATTGAAGGCAGGTGCACATTTGGGTAGTGGATTGTTCGTAAATCTGTCTGGAATTCACTAGTAGAAAAGAATAATTGGAAAGGGGTAGGTTTACGCTCTAAATGGTCCCTTAATCCTCTTTGGGTTGAAAGATATTTGTCTTTAACCTGTTTCAGAAACTAAGTGTTCTGGGAAGTTCTTAAAGCCCCCTGGGTTAATCTGAATGCTCGTGCCTTTTCTCCAACATTAAGTTTATTTGCTAGTTGATCAACACGACGATGTAACTGGTGGCTCCCAGATGACCATAAGACTAATGGGATCTGTATCTATAGCTCCTAGAAAATCTTTCGATAGAACTAACCTGTGGAATGCTACCCTGCCATCAGCACTTAAAGATGCCTCCAATCCTGGAATTTTACAAAATTGAAAGGCTTTTCCCGAGGTACTGCTCGGGGTACCTGTAACTGTTCTACACTGCTGGCTGCCAAGGAAAGTGAACCAATATCTTGACAGCTGTAAAAGACATATCACCCCAGACTTAACCAGAGGCGTTTGAGCAGTCTTTCCCACCTTGGGACCTCAGCCTCCAGAGTCAGATGTGACCAGTGTTCTCAGAGCTAGTGTGTGTGCGCCCCGTACAAGCTTTTTGAGCCAAGTCTTTGGCATAGCAAGTTACAGTAGTGAGCTTTTGGCATTTAACGTGTCGCTGGTCATCACTAAGGATGGAAGTAGGTCTCCTTTAGTTAGAATTTGAGTTTGGGGGTTAAGTCCCAAGATGTAGAAGCCTAGAAAACCAGGTTAGATTCTTTCCCCTCTAAGGAGACTTCCAATGGGCATCAGAATGACAGGGCAGTCATTCTGTCCTGCATGGCCGCAGTGGTTGAGTCTTATGATGCAACTACCATCCCTACTTTTAATTAGATTTATTAGACAATTTGTTGTGCCTATACCTCCTCCAGCAAGAGAATTGCAGGTTCAACTCTGTAGGTCTCGTGAAGTTAGACGTAGCTCTCTGGAAGAACATGTCGGTTGTTTTGGGTATTGTCTGCCAACACCAGTAGTCTTTACTTCTCGCTACTTGGTGTATGCTCAAGTCCTTGGATACTTTTACTGTTGGGGTTGCGGCAACTGCGTGACACTTTTTGTAGCCAGCCAAGCTCTCGGGAGAATAGTTAGATCTCTTCTTAGGAAGTTAGATTGACTGGCATTCTTTACCCTTCTTTCTTCTCCCTCTTAGGGGTAGGTGATCTCTTAAAAATTTAGGTTGACTGCCATTCTATACCCTTCTTTCCTCTCTTTCAGCGGCAGATCTTAGTAAGTTGGATTGACTGGCATTCTATACTCTTCTTTCTCCTCCCTCTTGTGGGTGCAGCAGTCTTGACCGCATGAGCTGGCCTGGACGTTGGTCGATGGCAACTCTTGTAACGATAGTTTGTATTAATTTAGGAACAAATCCCAAAACTTTATGCAATTGTTTTTCCAAACTGTAGGATAGTCTTTTCTGCTTTAACCTCCCTGAAAGTTCCAGCCCGGAATTCATGAGTACTCTTTGACAGGTGGGGAAGAGCTTTCTACCATGTGCTAGTAGTTATAACTACAGTACTTCATTAAATGTTTGACCGGCATTCCAGCTTTGTTGTAGTCACATGACTTACAGGGACAGTCTGTTTTTTGTATTTTTAGATTTATCAAAATCATTGATTTTTTAAAAAAAATAGGTAATGTCTTCTCATGACAACAATTCATAAAACAGAATTTTCTTTGTTTAAATGCAAAAGCATCGCTTAAAGGAAAATAAAGATTCGCGCACAATTATAGGATTTTTATTCTTCCAATGATATTTGTCTAGAATTGAACAATGAATAACCGAGAAACTGCTACTGATATGCAAATTAGTATGTTTTTGAGTTATATACCAAAGATTTGGTATAATTTTTTGTCCCTTAGAAAAGTCAAAACATTATTATAACCTTTGTACTTTTATTGTTTATTCCTACATGAAGGCTCCCTAAACGAGGTATTTAAACCCCAAGTGTACTAATACAATTGGTGTAAGGGTGAGTTGCCAGCAGCTTCTCATTGTTGCCAGAGTTTTAGTTAGAATTATCCTGCTTTGTACTTTCATGTTTTATTATTTTTATTTTTACCTAGGGTAACTTATGTCTTGCTATAAAGTTCACAAGGACGTTGTAAAAACACATTGTACATACGAACTGCAAGTAAGCAAATGCATACATCATAACTTCTATACAATTTAGGAGATACTGGCTGGTCATCTCGTTGCTCATAGTTGGCCTACCCTCCCAATGCCATCAATCTCTGCCAGACGTTAGAGATTTCAAAACGGTGAAAAAATCGTTGTGTATATGGGAAAAGTAAACGCTTAGACTATTCTGTCAATCTGTCATGCAGATGACGCTGTTATGTTGTCATAATTTATTTGTAGAAAGTGAAACTTCTGGGGAGCATGTACGACATGTTTCTGCATACATAGAAACAATAACTTTATTTTTTATTTCAACTTGTTATATTATCCACCATAATGAATGGTCCCCTTAAAGGACTCTCGTTTGTATAGTTAGGGAAATTACTGTTAAGTGGTGAATTTGTTTATTATGGAAGTCTTAAAAATTTCAAGTATTGTCGTAATAGAATGTCATCAGCATTGTTTTAAAGGTTGTGGATAATCTTTAATGTAAAGTATTATTTAAGCATAGTTTCTTCTAATATTGCCTAATAGAAAGCAGTTTAATTCCATGGTTTTAAGATTTTTATATATATATATATTTTAATGTAAGCAAGAGTTTTATTTTGCTTTCTTATTTTCCAGCATTCTGCTCCAACTGTTCCATCGTCCTTCCAAGCAGCGCCCTTCTCCCGACAGTCTCTTGGCCCCATTGGAGGTGGGTTGGGTGGCATTTCATACGGTGCCTATGGACAATCAATGACTCAGCAGGGATTACCTGGAACCGGTGGTTTCCAGATGGCCTCAACATCACAGCCCAGTGAGTTGAATACTGTGGCTGGTGGTAGTGGGGTGGGTAACCTCGATCAGCAGTCTAACACGGCCCCAGGGGGGCCAGTGCCTGGTCCTATAGGTGCCCCACCCCAGTCAGGTACAACTGCACTCCAGTCTGGTACTCCTGCACGCCATCAGGCAGGTAGGAACAAGTGCCATTTATGCATTCAAGCTTAGCTCTTGACGAGGCTGCTGCTGTACTGGCTGCTTTTGATAGGTGCATCATACCAGCTTTAAAATGACTTCAGTGTCTGACTTCACTTGGCATTTGTTCCTAGTAGTTCAGTAGTGATGGTAGTAAGTTAGGATGATAGTGACTGCATAGATCTTGGCCTGCTAGAAACCCTGCTGGTGCTTGATCCAGCTTTTTAAAGGAAGTTTCTAATTTTGGGTAGGATTGAAAGTATTGGTAGTGTAAAGCATTTCATGAAAGAAAATGTGTAGAAATTTGAAGGGATTTTACGGAGTAGTTTGAATTGCGGAACCTGTAGTTGTGTACCGCGTATCTTTAGTTTGTGCGGTAAGGTAGAATTTAGTGAAAAGTCCAAAATGATTTTTACTAATTGTAAAGCTAGAAAGTAATTACTAATATACTGTAGCTATTCAGGGTACCATTTTATTACTGTAAGTTGTAATTACTGTAGCTATTGATATGAAATGGTTACAATTTTTATACACATTTACTTATATTTATAGTAGAGAACTTAGTTTAGCATAAGTTTCAATCATAGCAGAGGACACTATAATCCTTAAGGATACGTAACTAGCTTAACCTTGTAGGCTCAAACTCCAGTAAGGTAAAGGAATTCTTTATCAATTATGCTCGCTTGCAGAATGCTGTCCCGTACTGTGTTTTAAAGAAATTTTTTCTTTTAGCTGAAAATATTCATTAATGAATGCCCAATTGCAGGGATTTTTAATAGTATTATTTGGGGAACGGGTATAATCTTGATAAGATAAGATTTACAACATAGAAATTTCCCTGAACTTATAAGTTGAATGCTCTTGAATTTGCTTTATTGCATTAAGCTTTAGGAGATAAACAAATGGCCTTTTCAATCATGGAGCCATGGAAGTACGTTCCTGGTTGCAACTTTTATAGCTATATCTAAGAAAGGCTTTATTTCAATGGTGATTAAATAAGTTTCCCACTGAGGAATTGGTGTAATCCTTTTGGATAACTTCCTAAGAGTTTCTTGACTTCAACTGCAGATCCATCGCCTCCATGTGTCGGTCTGATGCAAAAGACTTTTCAAAGTAGGTTTTTACAAAGCTTTGTGGCACGGGAATAATCTTCCACAGTTTATTAATATTAAGAGTGAGAGACGCGAATAGTTATCTTATCGGTCATAACATAGTGCATTTTTACTTTTTCAATTTTTCGTAGTGTGTACCAAGTACTTGAATGAATTTCCCTTCAATTGCAAAGGGGTTACAGGTAGAGAAGTTGATGTAACTAAAAATAAATTTAGTCATGGTAGTTAAGTAGTCTTGACCCAAATACAGCACTACAGTATTCTGCCTCGGTATTTAATTACTGTTTTATGGAAGATTTTATTTCTTCACTTTTAGGCCTTTAAAATGTTTTACAGCCCAAGTAAGGTGGTAGTGCTGTTAGTGCAACACTTGCACTACTAGAAAGGTCATAGGAGTGACTTCTCGGTTCCAAGAGTGTTTTGGCGTTTTAGCCTATACTTCTGTTCCCACTTTTCTTTAATTATCTTTAGCCTCACCAGGGCCTTTCTTGCAAGTTTTACAGGGACAATGAATGCCCATCCAGGCCTGCTCTAGGCGTTCTGTTCCAGATCTGTAAATTTTATCCAAATGGTGATCAAGGTGAGAATACAGGAGTTTTTTCTTGTGTAACCCTTGAAAGAAAGAGCATCGTTAAAACTTTTACAATGGCATCTTGTTAGGTTCGTTAAACTTTTCCTGTATAGATATTTGTTTGAGGCTCGAGGTGAGGGTGGCAGGTTCATCCTTGCCAAGAATCTTGGAAATGTGTCCTACCATGCAAGTGGCATTTTTATATTTCTTTCAGAAGCAGGTCTTCTGAAAAATATTTAACTTTTATGACATTCAATTTTTATGATTTTAATTGGGTACTCTTTAATTTTTTATTTTTGTATACATAAATTAAATGTTACTGGCATCAATGACCTTAGATGTCAGGATGCCTGAAAACTTTAAATCATTCATTCCTGTATGACCATTGTTAGCATGGCTCTTGGTGCTGGCTTCTTTACTCCTCGATAAGGTGCCATATTTTTTCTTCAAACTGTTTTCCTACTCAAGCTCCAGGTTTTAGGCATTTTATGCCTGTCAGACCACTTGCCTAATACTGTACTTAATGGATTGGTCAAGGTATTTAATAAATGTTAAGTGTAAGAATTTTTCCTGTCTCTTTTATTTTCAGTACTTTAACTTTTCTTTTAGAGGTAGATCTGCCTACTCCATGGTAGAACCCAGCATTTCATATTTTCCATGGTATGTTTATTTTTTACTTTGATGTTTACTTTTATTTTTTTGTATTAAAGGAGATATTACTTTTTGTGAGTAACCTAATAATGGAAATTCTACGAAAGTTATATGTAATTTTTTACGTATTTAAGCTGTGAAGTTCTATAAAGTATATAGTTAAGATTATCGTAAATCCTGTTAAGGTTTTCATTCCGAAAGTACCATATATAAAGCTAGTGTTTATGTTGAAATGTGTTAGATCCCGGTATATAAAACCATTAAAGGGTATGACGAAGCTGCAGTTGCTATGGCTTGGTGAAAATACTGCACATAAAATGTTCCCGTAAGTGCTGTTTTACTCTTGAAAAATTTGTCTGATGAATATTAGGCATTGCAGAACAACAATCTGAAACAAATTTAGTGAATATTGGTGCTTAATCCAACTTTTTATTTAAACGATGGGTAGCTGATAACATTTGCAAGTTAAATTGGTATCTGAAAAGTAAACCTTGCAAATAAACTTTCTCTTGTTATCAAGTGGTAACATAAGTTATTGGTAGCTGGTTGTTGAAGAATTAATAATTGGCAAAATAATTTAAAATAAACTATTAGAGCATGGATGAACATAATTTACTCCCTTCAGTGTCATATGACATAAGTCTAGTAATTGCCCAATTTTTCTTAGTTATATATGAAAAATAAATGATTGTCGAGGAAATTCAATCATACAATGATGATGTGAAGTTATATTGTGTAAAGTGTTAATGCCCCCCAAAAAGGGAGCCCTGCGGCTAGTGTCAAATCGGTTAGGAGAGGCTACGGCACAGTTTTAATATTTTTTTCTAAGTTAAGGTTTAACCATTTTGCCCAGCCATACAAGAGTTTGATTTTATTGTTATCGAATAAAGCAATTAATTTAAATAGTTCCTCGAATTGTCAGGTACCATGACAAGTTTTTTCTTTTAGTGAGAAGATAGTTTACTTATATATGAGAAGTTTGTGCCCTTTTAAGGAAGGGTGCTACAGTCCTTCTAGTTGCATATTAGATTAGATGAAAATCACAAGATTTTTAGGAATATTGGTTGTCGACCAATACAAAGTTGCATTCAACGTCTTGTTGACGTGCTCAAATCGGTTGCAGATTTGAGAAAGTTTAAACATTGAGGATGGACAGGTAGGTGGAATGTAAGGCCCAGACCAATGCTATTTCTTAGGGGGTAAGATGGAACACTGCTAGGAGCCTCTAGAAAACTCAATGTTGCACTGCTGACATTCAAATTGCACCCTTTGAAAGATTTGCATGGTGATAACTGAAGTGGTTTTCTCTGCTTTGGTACTTGGGAAGCTACTGGATGGAACAATATTTTTTAATGAATTAGGATATTGCCTGAATTTTTCCTTTGAAGATCAAGGTGATCTTAAATTTTGTATATTACTATAGATCAATGCACTTTAAACCTCTAGTTCCCATTTAATTTAAAAGTTCCTTCTGTCCGATATAGCTACCATTGTAATGCTGCTTTACGGGTTTCCCCCAGTTTCATCAGGAGTAATGACAGTACATGGCCCAATTTGTAAATGTAATCCCAACTGCAAATTGTGTGAATTATTGAAAATTCAGAGCCATCCTTAGTTCCCCTTAAGTAAAGTTAGTTTGGCTTGGACTGTTGAGTAATTGAAAGTTGGATCCATACAATCTCATATATTGGGAAATGTCTAAGACAAAATCTTTTAGTAATGACGAGATGGAAAAGTCTTCCTCCCGAATCCCTGCGAAGGGCTGGTAATTATATACAGTACAGCCACTGCAGGGGAATAATTTAAAAACCTGTTAACTCATGCCATCAGTCTGTCCCGCAGCCTGAAAAGTGTACCCGATTTAAGTTTTCTTCCCACCCCTTTTAGTGTACCTTGTACCTGGCTAATCTAGCGTAATCCTCATCTAGCCTTGGCTAACCCCTCTCCTCCTTCCTATCCTTTATTTACTGTAGTATATAAAATTAAGAGGCTGCCACAAGTTTATTTTCAATTTGTTACTCTGGGCAGTATTGTTTGTTTGTAGTGTAGAAGTGTAGATCCTCAAGATTAGAAGAAATCCAACCATGCTTGGTGACCATGGCAATGACTGAAAGGATTGAAATAAGTAGTCCCCTTTTTTTTTTTATTTCAGAAATTATAGTTGGGTCGCGCTCTTCTACCCCAACTGCCCGAAAGTCTCCTGTGTCTGATGCAGGTGTCCAAGTATCTCCGCCGCCAAGAGACGACAAAAAGAAATCTCCACAAGGACAGAGACCAATTCAACAAGAAGGGTAGGTCACCCCTTTTGTGCAGAGGATTGCAAGCATTTGGTAAAACTAGAAATAATTTCAAAAGTTAAATTGCTCGCTCTCACAACAGCTTTACTTTATGATGGTTGGTTGATGTAATTGGTGGAGAAGCTATAAGGTATTATTGAATATTAGTGATTAGCACTGTTTTGTACGTGATCGGGGAATATGGGTTAATTTCTACAGTCTAGAATTGCATTTCGAAAAATATTTTTTAGAAATTCATTAAACCTTGAAAGAGGGAAATGTTTTTGTTATCATTGCTTCTAGTGTGAATTTGTCATATTGATGATTAAATTTAGAATTTGCAGATTACTTCTAAGAAATGTGTCCAGGCTGTGGAACTTGTGTTTAATACTGTAGAGTTTTGTATGTGAAGGTCTTAAAGCATATTTTTAAGTGGAATTGGTTGATAATCTAATCAGGAATATACATAAGTGTTGCAGTTTTAACAGTGAATTCCTAAATTACTTTTATTTTCTAGAGCTCAAAGAAACAATAATCAAGTAGGATCCAACAGAAAGAATAGCCACCCCCAACAACAGTCCCAACAAATGCAGCATAATGCTGGTCAAAATCAGTATCATAACTATTATCCCTACCATCATCATCCAATGCATTACCAAGGCAGAGGTGGTGGAATGGGTCGTGGCCGTGGGACAAGAAGACCAACTGGTGCTAGAGGAAGGGGTCAAGGTTTCAACCAAGTGAACAGACAGCGACAGTTCCAGGATCAACAGATCTTTGAGCAAGAATATGATTTTGAACAAGCTAATGAAGAGTTTGAGGAATTGAGAAATCAATTGTCAAAGACGAAGATAGTAGAGAATGGGGAGAAGAAAGACGATTCAGGCCATGAAACTGGTACCGGTGATGAATCCACTGAAGATCACTCTGCTTTCTATGACAAGAGTAAATCTTTCTTTGATAGCATCTCCTGTGAAGCTATTGAACGAAGTAAAGGGTGAGTCATTTTGGGGTTTTTATTAGAAATTTGATATGGGAACTATACTTATATTTGGAGAACAATATTCAATGGATTCTTAGATAAATTTTTTGTATCTTACACCAATGTATTCTACAAATTCCATTTTGCCAAGTGAACTGGTGCAGGCGAGGCTAGGGTTTTGTCATGATATGTGTGATTTTATTAAATTGCCTGCACTTCACTTTAAAAACTGAAATGGCTGTAATCAGGCTGTTTTGTGAAACCTATTAAAAGTTGAAATTACAGTAGCGCAACCAAATTAAAAGGGAAAAATATAACTTTTCAAGATTGTTGTCAGTGCACAAATTTAAACTACTTGAATTCTTTATTAGAAGATCTGACAAACTGTGATTGTTTATGATTTAGGTTTCAAATTAGTGTTCTGTGTAATAGACATAATTTTTTACATTCCAACTAGAGAAAGTCTTAAGATTCCCAACAGCATTAATTTTACTGTTCTGGTTCCTAAAGTAATTTGTTTTAATCTGATTTATGTTCCTCAATATTACACATTTTTTCAGGAAAAGTCAACGTCCAGATTGGAGGCTTGAAAGAAAGATAAATGTAGAGACATTTGGTGTTAGCTCGGCAAGAAGAGGCTACTTTCCAAGAGGCAGAGGGGGTTATTATCGTGGTGGATATCGTAATTATAACTACAACCAAGGATTTTACAGGTTAGTGATCTTGGATGATAGGGTAGCTGTGCACTCTTTAACTTTGAAATTTTTGGTGCTTAACTTTGAAATTTTTGGTGTCTTAAGTTCTTAAAAGTTTTGTACTTGATATTATTCTACTTTCAGGGGGGGTGGTGGCGGTGGAAATACTGGTTACCGTGGCGGGAGAGGTGTACCCAGAGGCGGTGTAAATGGAGTGTCACAACGAGGAGGGGCAGTCAGGAATTCTACCCCAACGAAGTAGTTGTAAATAGAAAGCTGCACCAAAAGATAATCTAAATTCAATTTTTTATTTTAGTTTTTAAGGATTCATGAAAAAGATTAATTTGTTTATTTAAAAGGATATATTCAAAGCTTTAAAAGATGTAGCAATTGGACACTTATGGGAATTTGGTGAATTAACTACTTGATACAGTTCATGCAATATTGTAATAGAGGTGCAGTATTATTGATGAAGACGAAAGTTCTAAAGTGTTAGAATTATGCAAATAAGCTCTTTTTGTTATAAAGGAACCTCAGTTTTTTTTTTTCTTTGGAAGAGGAAATACAAATTGAGATTTTATTTATGAATGTTGTGCATATGATGTGGATAGGGTATCTGGAGTCAGATATTGTACAGTTTGATCAAAGAGTTTAAAATGGAAACTAGCCCCTGTTCAAATTGGAGAGAAGTGACTGTAATGGAGGATTTAGGTATGATAATGGATACGGAATATGTTGGCTTATAAAGGGATGTGGACCAGATAGTTTGGAAACGGGAGAGAGATCTGTATATATTGGAGGCAGTGAACAGGAATGTTTTCAGAATTTTTTTTTTCTTTTAAATAGAGCGATGAGCACTTTTCATTATATTGAGGTACAAGAACCTTCATCAGTCCATCCAAGGGTTGTGGAGAGTAGAGGAAGCCCATCAGATTACAGTTCCTTTTATTTTGTATGGAATATGGTTTGTAAAACAATGTACAAATACTTGTAACCTGGTGTTTGGAAATTGATAGTGCTTCATGAAGCTCTGCAGCCTGCCACCGCATTAATGGAATGTTGTAACAGTATTTATGTCAGGGGTGGGAAGATTAACAGTATTTTATTCATGCTACATTTCGATAAAATGACTGCAGGTGAAGTTTTAATAAATACCCCCTTCTTTTGATATGGGCAGGCAGCGATTGCTCCAGGACAAGATGAAATTTAATCATTTGGGTAGGTGTTAAGAACTGAATGTAGCTAATTTCAAGGTTTTAAATTTATTGTGGTTTGCAGTTGTTGTGGCCACACTTTCTGTCCCTGTTTTTTCATTGGTAAAGCATCTGGCAGCATTGGATTAATATTATAACGGGGATAGTTATTGGACGTCCCACCTTAAGTCCAAAGATTTTGTGGTTATCACCTTCCACATTAAAAGAAGTGCTTTGAACATCTATTTTTACAATAAACCGGAAAGCACCAGATTTTGTATTTTTTTGTTTCCCTAAGGTGTGGTGTGATATGGTTATTAATTTTAGATAAAGCAAAAAATAAATTAAGGTAAACCTGCGATTGTAACTACCCGTAATTTTTTCCCAACCTCTCTCTCTCTTTCTCTCTCTATCATTGCATTTAACTGTGCCTCTACCCATTCATGTGCAATTAATATAACAACCTAAAGTAGTTTCCATACACCGAAGGATTGGATTTATGAAATTGGTCCATAGACCCTGACACCTGGTCTAATCTTCCTTCCATCTTGCATTTCTCATATTGAAGAAGCCTGTGAAAATTTTCCTTCTCCCAGAGATATTTCCTGGAATACCGAAATTTAAAGTGTAAACTGCACTTTAGCTCCTTGCATGGTGGAAGACAAACTTACAGTTTCAAGACAGTAATGGTGCATACACAAAACCAGGCAGTAAATGGTGTGCCTACCAGCAAAGCTTGTTTCTTGACTGTGAACAAATAAATGCAGCAGTAAGATAGTTTGCTTCCAATAAAATCGATGCCCAATATTTTCTGGTTTTGTTTGCCAGGTCATTTATGTACCTTGGGTAATTCTATTACCAGCTAATTGCTTCCCACATAGTGTCTTGGGTCATTGTATGGCTACAGAACTTGCTTTGATAACAGACCCTCATTTTAGCATCTTGCAATTAATGCTTTAAGGACAGCCATAATCTACGATAGTGCTGTGCAGTACTTATTCTCAATGATCCTAGACTTGAAAGTGAAAAATGTTAGTTACATTTTGGTAGTTTATAAGCTGTGTAGCAGCTTGAGGAAAGTTAAAAATTTGATCTACAAATAGATCTCTTTAATGGCTTCCCTTAGATTGAAATATTACGAGCTTGTCACAAGAAGTCTGTTGAGTATTTAAGATTGATTGATTTATTTGAGATTTTCTGGCAGCTTGACAGTTTTCCATTTTGATTTCAATGATGACCAAGGATTTGATGAAAAATAATCTACCAGGGTAGGAGCTGAGCATCTTATTGTACTTTTCTACTTAATAACAGAAGTAAGTTCATTATAACGCGGATATTAGTCTCATACCATTTTACTTGTGTACTTTGAGGAGTTTGAGTGACTTGTCCTGTAGACGACGATAGTTTTAATTGTTTTTATTTTATTTTTCTGTTGGCTTCCCTCTCCATCCATAGTATTTGCACTGTCCCTGCAGTTTTGACTTGAGTTTACACAAGTCGGTTTATCCTTTAACCCTAGGAGCAGGTGACTTGACCATACCCTACTTCATTTTTGTTTAATAAGCTGCTTCTGTCTTCTTCACTGTCATCAGTGCTGGTAACTTCTTACTACAAATAGCATTGTCAGACAAGAAGGGTTAGCGAAGTGAAACTTCATGTGGATTTGACATTTCGGTGAGTATATTATGCTTTTAAATATCTAGATAGTGTCTATACAAAAGTACCCAATCAACACATACCTTGTGTTTATAGTGCCATACCCTCAGTACCAAGGTTTTCCACTTTCTTGGGTTAGTTCTCTTACTTGAGGGTACAATTGGGCGCACTATTCAATCTTTCTTTTCCTCTTGTTACAAAAGAAGAGTTTATTCAAATATTCATTGAATATTTTTACTGTTCTTAAGAAATTTTATTTTTCCTTGATTCCTTTCCTCACTGGGCTATTTTCCCTGTTGGAGGCCTGGGCTTATAGCATCCTGCTTTTCCAACTAGGGTTGTAGCTTAGTAGTAATAATTAAAAATAACTTATCTGCTGTCTAAAATTATATTTTAGTTCCAACACCAATGCAAACCATTGTCCTATGATAGAAGTACAGTTAGACTAACGAGTTTTAGTTGCAGGTTTTGGCAAGGGCAAGCCCTCGTACCAGACAGTCCGCATAAGTCCTGCTTGTTTTAATTTTACTTTTAGATTTCAAAAATGTGCTTGCAGATCATTATTTGCGTGGTGAAATTCATTAAAGGAATGCTTGCACAGGTATTTGCATGATAGTTTGTGCAGTTTTCTGTGCAACCCTGCAGTAATCCACAAGATACTGTACTTGGTCCTGTTGGACGGCATGTAGATTTGTCATTAAACCGCTAGTGTACCTGTAAGATAACTTAAACCTAAAAGTTATCTTTTAACCCAAATGCTATTTGGAAATTTCCATCCCTTAACCCCCAGGCATTTTTTTTTTTCAAGCACGTTTTGCAATATTTTTTTTTTAGATTGCGCAGACAGCCTCGATTTTCTTTAGAGAGGTCTGGTTGGTCTCATTATTTTGGAAAATGCCTTGTTTGTTATTAAAAAAATGCAAATAGCAGTTTTTTGCAAGGACGTACCAGTACGTCCATGGGGGTTAAGGGATGAGTTTTGTGAAACTTACCAGTATGCCCATTAGTGGTGGAAGAGTTAACATTCCTTAAACATTGGTAGTGCTCAGTTGGAGGAAGGTAGTTTCACTGCCATTAGGACATGCCTTTCTATCTCTTCTCGATCCCTGGGATGCACTAAAGACTTATATCCTAGTAGTGTTCTCTGTTCTACATACATATACCCAGGCACTTCCCCCAATTTTGGGGGGTAGCCGACACCAACAATGAAACAAAACAAAACAAAAAAGGGGACCTCTACTCTCTACGTTCCTTCAGCCTAACCAGGGACTCGGCCGAGTTCAGCTGGTACTGCTAGGGTGCCACAGCCCAACCTCCCACATTTCCACCACAGATGAAGCTTCATACTGCTGCTACCTCCGCGGTCATCTAAGGCACCGGAGGAAGCAGCAGGGCCTACCGGAACTGCGTCACAATCGCTCGCCATTCATTCCTATTTCTAGCACGCTCTCTTGCCTCTCTCACATCTATCCTCCTATCACCCAGTGCTTTCTTCACACCATCCATCCACCCAAACCTTGGCCTTCCTCTTGTACTTCTCCCATCAACTCTTGCATTCAACTCTGTTCTAGAGTCTCCTATTGCCATTACCCCCTTGGTCAAGGTTTCATTGGCTCACACAAGCCTGTAGAAGGCTAATTTAAAGTTTCTCCTCTGCCTCATATTAGATCATTCAGATGACTTATTTCCCACCCGCCTACAACTACCTCATTGAAAGTTGTCAGCCATTCCAGCTTGTTTCAAATCATACCCCTATTAAAGGACTTAAGTTTATTAGGACAAATATAAATTACTTTAAAAATGCTTTACACATCTGAGAAGAGGCTCAAATATATTCAAGTAACTTAACATCTGGGCATGCTATTTAAATGCAAAAGAACCAGTAATGGAAATAGTGAGTGAAATTAGAATTAAATACTTTTATTTAGGTTTGTACAATATTTGAAAGGTAATAGAATACAGTATTTTGATATTCTTGACAATGTTTAGTAATTTAATCTTAGCATAAACTTATTAATTATTGTTTATCAAATTATTGTTTATCAACAATTTTAAGTACAGTAATACCATCGAAAACTTTCTTCTGCAGACTCTACTAAATGGATTTATCATATCCTAGGATTGGGTAATATCATATTCTAGGATTGGTTACCCAAAGCATAATCTATCCTTAATTAGCTCATTCAGACATCATAAAAAAATATGACTAATTAATCTGACAGTTGAAACTATTTGTTCACTTATCAAGATTTCATAAATAGAACTTTCACTAATCATGCCCTCTAGCAACTGAGCCAGGTGTCAATCTCAATGCTTTGATGGAAAAGGGTGTAAAGCTAAGTGGTACAAATGTAACACCCGCTTCTTCAAAGAAAGGAACCTCGACCCCTGACTCCTCCATTCCATTGCTTGCTTTGACTGAGGCTATAGCCATTGACAGCTTCACTCTGAAATTAAAAAGAAAGATTTTTTTTGTGTACAAAATTTAAGAATAACTGTAACCAGGATATATTTAAAGTCAAACTTCAAATATGAGTACAAATTGAAGATTCTAGCATTTAAATTCGTAATTTTATTCAGTACTTGCACACACTGTCAGCTATATTATAAGGAATTACTATAAATGCCATTATATATATAAAAAAAAAAAAGTACAGAAGAAACTACTAACCGCTATTGAACTTTAGTACCTATTGTTAAAAAAAATTGCTGGTAAATCACCAGTAAATCTCAAAACTGTTCATTTTTTAAATCATGCCCCGTTACAAAACCACTCGATAGTGTAGGCTAATGTATATTAGTTGATTAAAGTAAGGGAGTGTTGCTAAAAATTTTCTCCCATTCTTTCCTCTACTATTGTCTCGGGCCATAGCCTTATTCTTTCCTCTAATATTGTCTAAGGCCATTAGCCTTACTCCATTTGTTACTTCACAAAATACAAACCCTAAGTTCTTTACCTAGGAGAGTCTGGTGCAAGCTGATATGCGGCTATAAACTTGAAACTGATTGTTACCAGTGGTAGTGGGGAGAAGCATTAACACCCATACCTTCTTTACATAAGTCTCGGCTAAGGTTGAAGACCGATTTTCCACATTTGCTGGCTTTAGCAAAATGAAACTTTTACTCTTGGTTTTATTTCAGTATTGCACTTCGGCATCTTGGATGTTGTCCTGGAGTTTGAGACTACTGAAGCATTAATATCATGGCTCCTTTAACTCTAAAGGTAACACTTCACTTTACCGGACTTCCCCTTGTCTTAGGATTGAAGAACCTCTACTAAGAAGCTTGCAGCGAGCAACACTCATCCTAGCGAGTGCTCTCCATTCAATGTTTGCAACCTCTAATTGGAAGCAGTTGTTTTGAGATATAAAGTTACTTCTCGGTGCACACAAGTGTAAGCTAGGTTTTCGCTTGAGATGCGCTTTGTCTTTTTCGCCCTCAAAGTTCGCCGACCTTATAGGGTTTTTTGGTGGATACAGTCGCTACCGAGAGCTACTGTCCTAGCCTGGTAGTTCTTCTATCCAGGTGGCTTGGAAGCATCCTCACATTTCTGATGAGAGAACGCTCTAGCTCTTCAGAGCTCCTAGATGATCTTGGTAGCTATTAGTGGCTGATGACATCAAAGGCAAAAAGCTATCTTTTTAGCGCACACTCAATGCCTGACGGGCAAACCTCGCGAGCGATGCAATCAAAGTTCATACCAAGCCTGGAGCATGAGATGCAAGCTATCTTTTCACCCATTTTGCTTGAAGTATGCAATGTTTCAACACCAAGCAATAAGATCCAAGCTCAAAGCACGCTTGGCTTGTGGTGCCTAGTGTGAAAGGTATCCTTTCACCCGAGAGGTTTACTTGAAACAACTGATCTCGTTGCCTCGCAATCCTGGATCGGGGTGCTTAAAGGTGAAAGTTATCCTTTTTGCCTTGGTTTAGCTTGTATTAGCAATCTCTTGGCACATCAAAATCCTGGCACAGAATGCAATTCAAGCTCTCAGCTAGCCTGGATCGTGGTGTCAAAAGTGAAAACTTCTTTCGCACATGTGTGTTGCTTGAAACGGCGATCTCTCGACTTACAGATTCAGGATCGCAGCACAATCCAGGCTCTAGCAGCTCTCGACTATTCATGGCAGTATCCGCTAGGTCACCTGGCTTGTACTTTACCTCAGTCTGAATGGCAAAGTAGGCAACCTTTGTTAGAAGTGTCAATGAATTCTTGACTTTTTAAGGAAAACTGCTCTCTGTGGTAAACAGTATCTCTCAACCTTAAACCAAGCCAAGTTTTTACACTGAAAGGGGTTGGTGTTAACTCTTCGGTAGAGCTGTTATGCTCATACGGAATTTGAAAAGGCTTGCCCTCACTCAGAAGTGAAACTACCACAGAACGTTGTCCAAGTTCTTTGTTACCAAAAAAAATCCTTATCAAACTCTGATAACCGTTTTTCTTCTGGCTTTAACCTCCGCTAAGAGGGTTAGCGAGTTGTATGGTCTCTCAGATGATATCGCCCATTCTATGAGATCGGTCTCTCCGACGATATATGAGATGGGGTAAAGTTACTTTCGGCTTCGTCCATAGGTTTGTTGCCAAGACAATTATTGCGAACCGATAATCCAGATCGGCTGTTTTGACATTAGCCAAATCAACTCTCCCACAGTTGAAGCACTTGTTTGTCAGCACGGGCAGGGTCGATCGACCGTGCCATTCATCCTTACCGTCTAAGAAAGCAAGGGGTATGAAACAGAGCTCATGTCATCATAGGTTTAAGTACGCCCCCGGGCTGTAAAGAACTTTTTTGAGATGCAGGTACTGCAAACGTGTATAAGGAAGAGACAATTTACCTTCACTACCCACAAGATGTAACTAGTTCCTAGGTATGTTTTTGATAACCAGAATGGTAGCTGTACAACAAGTGGTATAGCTACCGTAGCTCCTCACGCGACTATTTGCAGTCATTCAAGAGCAGAGGTTATGGTGTTGAGGCCGTCCAACAACCGGGCCTGATCAGCGGACCTCCCCTCTGATGGACAAACCGTCAAAGTGCCCGATGGTCTAGTAGCAAAATCACCATGGTGGTGCCCAATGGCTTAAGCTTTGACCCTGGCAGACATTTGTTAACATGCTGTAACCATAGCAGGCTTGTCCTCCACACACTATATTCCATTCTTTTTCATCAAACAAAACAATTATCATGCAATACAATATCATCATCTTTGCAGTAGGCACCATGTTAATCGTACCGCCTTGAACACACTACTGTACTAGCATCGTCAGGCACGCCCACCTCTTTGACACTCGTGTGGACAACATTCTTGGATAAGCCCGTCAACCCTGGAGCACACCGATCATGCCCGCTAATGTGAACAGGCCTTTAGTTTGGGATGAATGAAAAGGCAAGGACTGGCCTTTTCTTCATCTTCCCCTCATTTGGGGCATGCATCCTAAGACCCTGTCAGCTGGAACTCTTCGACTTGCAGGTATGCCTTGTATTAATTATAGTTAGAGTATGTCTGGTCCTCATTGTGTATATTACAAAACCGTTGATTATACATATCCTATAACTGTTACGTTCTTACATTCCTAATCACTTTTGCATGGGCCGTCAACCCATTGGTATTGCCAGGTCACTGGTTTAATAGTATCGGAATGCTCATCCTTCTCGTTATCATACTCGGATGCAGCGATCCCAGGGCAAAACTTTCAGCTAGATTAAGGGACTTCCACCATAGGATAGGTCTCCTAGGTAAAGAACATAAAATTTCTATTTTGTTTAGGAACAAATGACATTTGTAATATTTCCCTAAAAATGTGCAATTCTTAACACAATTTACCAGCCATCATCTATCCTTGGCGAGAGTCCTGACTGCAATTAAATTGAAGAAAATGTGAGTGAACAGAAAGGGGGGGGAGCAGTGATTTTGCCCACTACCACTAGTAACGACCAGAATGGTTGACACTTCATTGAAAAAATTCTAGCCGTAACTTGGCTTTCATTGATTTCTTCTAGGTAAAGAACTACAGGTTTTTATTAAGAAAAATTAAAAACTACTTCTAAATCTGTCATTTTTTTCAGTAATTTTATCTTAATTCTACCAATTTTACTTGATGCAGAATTTATAGACTAACTAATTCATAAAAAAATTCCCCAAAGGTATCTAAAAGAAAATTCTTAGTCTCGACGAAATACTTTAAAACATAAGTTTAACAATATCTTAAACATGATAACCTGAAACATGTTCAGCGCTCATTACCAAAACTTTAATTACAGTAAAGTGTTCGTATAACAAAATCCCTTAGTCAGAACTGTGCTAAAAAAAAACGCTTGACATGGTCATTAACTTTAACAAACTAATGACTGTAAAGGAAATTGACATTTCAGCTTGACTCTAGTTTAATTTGCACATGGAATATTACTATTTCATAAATTTAAACATATAATGAAATCCTTTTAACTTGAATTCCTAAAACTTCACTTTTACTTCAGAGAACTTTGGGATCTTTTCATATCGCTGCTCACATTACAACAATTTTATTTTATCATTTATTTTATCAGATATTACTTAACTACGATATATATAGAACTTCATTTTTAAAGCCTCTTTTTATTATTTTCATTAGTTACCGGTATATCTTTATAACATGGGTATTATCTAACAATGACGTTGTGATGATCAAGTTATTGTGCATACAATATTTGTTTCTATTCTTTTAATATTATACAAAACAATATCCATATATTACTTTGGGCAATATACTCGTAAAGTATACAGCACTTTCAAGTTTTAATACTGCAGTTTAGTGTGGTACACCAAATTAAAATGCTTATACATATACGAAAGATATTGAACTATATCATTACAGAACAGATTTTTGACTTGCATATTGCATTTTACATAATTACTTTATTCAATTAATATTTACTTGTGAAAAAAAAAATCTTTAATTTATATTTCCTAATAACAGCAGAATTACGCAACCAGGTGGTTTCTCAGAATGTAACGACAGCGGATAAAGTTTTCATTAAAAACATGAATTCCTAATAAAGTTATCATAAAAAAAAGTCAACCGAGTCATTTTAAGAAAATGAGTTAACATTAAAACAAATTCAAGTCTTACGAGGTACTTTTAAAATAAATCATGAAAAGGTAACTTACTTGACTTTCGATTTACAGCCACAGCTTTCGAACATACGAATGATTATATCTCCTGATCCATCATCAGCTGGTTTCACTGTGTGAAGGACTGCCCCATCATCCTCTACACTTACCCATGAATCTTCAGTAACCCTGTATGAATTATTCAATGGTTGAATTAAAGAACATAACCTAATGTTTTGTTATTATACCATGTCCAAGTCCAGTTTTACTTTGAAATCAAATAAAATCATATAGGAAGGAAATCCTGTAATATTGCTTTTTAAAATAATTTTGATTTTTCCTAACATTATACAAAGCTGATTCCTTTAGTATGATTATGATTTAAGTTTTGCTGGAATTCGTCTGTTAAATTTTTAACGAGGGGTTGTTAGTTACTGGCAGAAGCTCCACCCCCTCAACAGCACACTGAGATGCCACTTTGACCTTCACCTAGGGGTTGCTGGGTGGTTGAGGCAAGTGAAACTTTCAAGAACTCGTGTTTGTCCATCCATCCATATACCAAGGCACTTCCCCCAATTTTGGGGGGTAGCCGACACCAACAATGAAACAAAACAAAAAGGGGGCCTCTACTCTCTATGTTCCTTCAGCCTAATCGGGGACTCAACCGAGTTCAGCTGGTACTGCTAGGGTGCCACAGCCCAACCTCCCACATTTCCACCACAGTGTTTGTATACAGGAAAAATACAAAAATTACTTCTGAAATTTGCAATTTGTTCCTAAACGCACATAAAGCCTCATCCTTTAGTAGGAAACTCGTCATTAGGTAGAAAGGAGTTTCTATAACCAATCTGGCTGATTTAAAATGTCAAGGCACTAGGACCGTACAAGGTGCAGGATAGCCAATGAGCGAAATAATTACCCTTACCATACAGTTGTCAGCATCGTGCTCCAGCCACTTTTCACAATGCCTTGCTAGGAATCGCCTCACTTGTGGCAGTCTGAGTAGGGGACTGGTAGCTGCAGTGCCCACTGGTTCCTCTCTTGGTTTGCCCTTAATGCGGGTAGAAAGGTAGGGGCGGTATCTATCTGCAGAAAGACAGGCAGTGTGGAACTCGGCCTGGATCTTGGCCCCACCCAAGGGTTTCTAAGGGCAGATTTCAACGTACCCGGTGCCAATGCTCCAACACTCTAATGGGATGTGCAGGAGCCTTGGAAGGCCGCTGCTAGTTGGAAAAGGGAGTCCTAACTTGTCTTCCTCCACATTTCTACCCCATTATCAACTTCTTGGGAGGGAGCAGAGCCTGGCTTTGTTTAACTGCCACAGTGCAAAGTGTTGAGGCTTCTTAATGCCTTAACCTTTTCCCTAGCTCTGAGACAACTGTGTCTGCACTTGAGTACCCAGTTCGCCCACTGGTTGGTGAACTAGTGTGCCAAAAATGGTGACTGCTTTGGCCCCCTAATAACACTAAATCCATGAACTTCTTCTCGGGATCACTAAGGTTTTGAGAAGTAAAAAATGATACGGTGCCAGACCAGTAGTCCAGTGTAGGGCTGGCAATGGAGGTGGCTTTCATAACAGTTGATTCAGATGAAGAAAAGATACCAGGGGTCAGTGTTAAGATACCCACATTAACAAGTTGGGGTAGAAGCGCTTGATCCTTTTGGAATATATAACCTCTGACAAGAGAGGGCAAGAGGGATAAGATCCTATTGGACCTACTTGCTCTCACAGAGTTTTAGTCCCCGAGATCTGGTCGTTGATGCTGTCAATCGCTTCTTCGGTCAATTCTGACCAAGGAAGCTCGGGTAACCGAAGTGCCTATTAATGGGTTTTGCAATCCTTCCCCTAGGCTTTTTTGCTCTGATCATGGCTAAGACCTTCACAAAGGTAGACTATCTCCAGTTTCTCTGGTTCTGCTGGTATGGACCCTTGGTCTCAGGTTGTAGGGTTTATGGTCTCTCGATTTCTCACTTCTTCCCATCACGGAGACCATCTTTCATAGTGCTTTCTGTAAACTCCCAATTTCCTAGTCCAGAGGGCTTCCCTAGGTCTAACATTTTCCTTGGGTGACTGAGCTATCCGTTGGAAGGACCCTCGAACTGACTTCGTACTGTACAATGGTTATCTGAAGAATGCCTTCGAGAGATGATGAGAGGAAATGTAATATGCTTGGCTATTATGTCCCTGTAATGACTACCTACTTTGTGGAGATCTCCGTCTTCAAAGTGAGTTACCTCGATTGAGGCGTGCGCGCACAGTTCACGGTCCTGAATGGGTGAATAGATATTCTTGTAGAAGCAATCTCTGGTTGAGAATGAGAGTGCATATGAGCGCATTCTTGAAGAAGAATCTTCTTGTCCTGTTGACCTTTCTAATGGTCAAACGTGAATGTGATGGGGACTAGGTGACCCACCGTGTGTATCCTTATCTATTAGAGGATGTGCACAAATTGTTTGTCCTGACTGAAGGGTGGACCTGCCCTTGATGAGTGCCAACGCTCCTTCGAACTTATCTTGAGAGAAGTGCTTACGCATGAAGGGTGAGTGCATATCATATGAAGAGCGTTCACTAGGCGGGGGAGTGTGCATCATGGGGCAAGTCTGCAGGAGAATGCCTACACATTGTTACACATTGTGGACTGTTACTGATCATTAAAAGATTCCCCTATTGCAGGAGCACAAACTCTTAAAGAGCTAGCAAGCACCATTTGTGAAAACAGGTGATCATAATATTGTTCTTCTCTGAGAGCAAGAGGAAATTGAAGGCATGCAATGGGGAGAGTGCCATGTATGGCCATGAACTGTTGAGTGGTCATGACCAAGTGAGTGCAAAAATGAGAGTGTAACGAGTTGGTAGATCTAATTATGAACATATATTCAGGTGATTGGAACTTGTGGTATGAACGCACATGGATGGCAACTGATCGCTTTCGCTATCAATCCCTTCGCAAGCTATCCACAATTACTTAAGTGGTGGCAGTGTGCGATCCATAAAACGCACTCTATGAGAGCAAGATGGTGAACGCAATGAGTAGTCACACATAGGATTGGGATGATTGAGCATATAGCACAGTTACTGGAGAGCACGACCATGATGGCAGCTTGTATTCTGGAGAATGCTGTGACTACGAATGTAGCAGTGAGCACCTGTAGTGATGAGCACAACCGTAGAAGTGAGAGTGATGAACGCGATGAGCCTTTCACTAAGGGTGAGTGCGAGAGAGTGTGAAGGTTGGCAAACTCTGTTCAAGATTGTCAGCATGCGCGAGGTCTCGCATTGTATTCCGCTATGTTTGCTAATGCTATATAGGTTAACTCACAACAGGTGTATTAGTTGAATGGATTGGACTATTCGGTCTTGGTATTACATACAGACAAGGAACGGGGCTTACATCGGGCATTTCTTCCACCGCGCTGGTACGGCAAGTGGAAAAAAGATCCCGGCTTGTTACCCAGAGCTTGTAGCAATTTGTGTTAAGGGAGCACTTTCTTCCATGACTAAGGAGGGCCAGAGTGTCCTTATGGCACTCTGAGCAGTTTCCTGTGGCTCATTAAGAGGAAGGAGTCGCTGCTTCTCATAGAGAAGCCACTACCACTGTTTCTTTCATAGCTTGCTTTTCCTGAGAGCAATATCTCTATCATTGTTATCCTTCACCGTCACTGCCTGGAGGAGGGAGAATTTTGTATCTTGCCTAATGGCAGTATTACTATCATTGTTATCTTACTTCCTAACAGCCCGGAGGAGGGATACTGAGAAGGGTAGGAAGCCACATTACCTGAAGAGGGAAGAGCAAAAACAGATTTCCTTGATTCTGAGGATGATCCTAACTGCAAACAATCTCTTTTTGGCTTATTCCTTTTCTTCACATGTTCCAACTACTGCGCTGATGAGCAATTTATACACTTGTTGTAGGGGTGGGAAGACCGAGATCAGTCATGGTCTCTACAAGAGTTCGACAAAGAATGGGGATCCACTTGAATCCTGCTCATGAAAGTGCTACACTTCTGTTCCATGAATTCCAAGGCAGGACCACATGTCTAATCGTCATTTCTCCATCATATAAACATACAAAAATGGTTAAGCAGCCAAGGGGGGGAAAACCGCAAGTACATCTGTACAGCTTGGCAGCAGAAGAAAACAGTAAGTACATCTGTACACCTTGGCAGCAGAAGAAAACTGCAAGTACATCTGTACACCTTGGCAGCAGAAGAAAACCGCAAGTACATCTGTACACCTTGGCAGCAGAAGAAAACCGCAAGTACATCTGTACACCTTGGCAGCAGAAGAAAACCGCAAGTACATCTGTACACCTTGGCAGCAGAAGTCAAAGTGACATCTCAGTATGGCTGCCAGTAACCATCGATACACCTCATTAAAATTTCAACAGCCAAATTCCAGCCGAGCTAAAATCATACAGTACATTATTTCTATAAAAGGACAAGCGTTTGTTTTCCTTGAGATAAAGCTAGCAACCTAAAAAGAATAATACTGGTCTGCAAATAAAATAACCTACTTTAATGATCAGCAAGGATGTGTACCTTTTACTGCAGAAAAAAATTTAGTTGCTGATTAAACTGCTGTTAATTACATCTGCTTATATCTCTAGATTTGGAACAACAGTAACTTACTGCTAAATTTACTATTATGAAAAGTTTTAAACTGCTTAGTACCGTACCTGGGGATCCTGGACAACTGCATTAAACAATATTGGAGAGAGAGAGAATTTTATATACTGAACATTGTAGTATATAGAAAAATTATGACAAGATTAGTAACAATGCTAAAATAGATAGGTCATACATAAATCTATCAAATGATATTTACACCTGTTCAAAAACGTATTTGAAACAAGTATGACCTTACAGTGTGTTAGGTTTAACCACCAGATTAGAAAGATCATTCCACACTTGGAATACAACTTATAAAATTCTGTGTAGTATTGAGCCTGATAATGCAGAAGGTAACACTGCTAGAATTAACTAGCCTATCTACAGGTTGGTTTAGTCAAGGGCAATCTGAACTTCAAAGATTTTTCAAAATTCTGAAAAATTACTCTACCAGAGATTAATATCCAGATTGAATATGAAATTATATTCCCTCTTCAATTTATTTGGGCCAGCTCTGTAAGCATCAAACATGACTAATATAGCTAGTTAATCTTTCCATACTCTTCTAGAGGTAGTGTATGGTGGAAGGAGTATGGCTCCTCATGGTTTCTAACAATCCCAGTCCAAGTGACCTGTTTTCCTCGGTCAAATGTTAGTTCTAACAAAGTCATACTACTGCCGAGCTTAAACTGAAATATGATGGTGTTGATCAAGCCCAGTCAACTTGCTTCAAGAATATTCTTATATAAAACTCTAATAGATATGAATTTCTTTTATCTCTAAAAATTGATTTTTTTATGAATACTCTACTGATAACTATACTAAAATTGATCCTACCATATTTTAGTTTAAATTTAATTGATGACAAAAGATATATCACTAATAACAAGTAATCATGATACAGTACAGTACATACCCCTCCAGTGGCAAATCACATTTCAAGAGAGGGTTGTTAAACTCGTAAGCCCGCTGCACAACTTGAGCTTCTTGCAAAGTACCTGAAAGCAATAACATAAAATCAGGACTGGATACCAGGGGAGTTTTAGCACCACATTAATAATAGCTTGGTGGATGCAAATTTACACCATTTTCTATAAATAAAAATCTCAGAGAAAAACATCTAACTCCCAATGGTCCCATCCCACCAATAAATCCTAAATGCACATTTAGGTCAGAACAGGTATTATTATTATTATTATTATTATTATTATTATTATTATTATTATTATTATTATTATTATTATTATTACTATCCAAGCTACAACCCTAGTTGGAAAAGCAAGATGCTATAAGCCCAGGGGCTCCAACAGGGAAAAATAGCCCAGTGAGGAAAGGAAATAAGTATATTTGGCACTAATTATAATTAGTGCCAAACACCATTAAAGGTTCAAAATCCCACAACTAAGATTTGTAGGAATAAATGAAAAATGCAGTTTGTTTTGTAATCCAAGAAAATCTAACCAAATTTAGGGATTGAAAATTGCCCCATTGATAGGTATGACTTCGCATTTGAACTGTCTTGCATGGGAGGGTTTAACCCCAGTTACAAATTAAGAATAAAATTCAAAATTATTTAATTTGATAAAGGGAAATATAGTAGTAGGTATTTTAGTCTTTCCATGCAGTTTCACGACAAAACCAACGAGAGTTGTGAAGGCTACTAATTTACTTTTATATGATGTCGAGAGAGTGACCATTGGACACTGATTCTAGATTATTTCTAGGATTAACCTATGGATTTTTTCATGAAAAAAATAAACGAGAATTTGAGAACAATGAAGTTAAGATGCTGGACAGTCAGGTGGGAATGGCTGAAAAATGGGAGGTAATAACAGCCTTCAGCAAAATGGATGCTTCACCTAAGCCCCAGGCTCTGAAACATGGGGACAAAATTCCATAATTCAATCTAAAAGGGAAACAGAAAAGAACTCCTGAAAACCTATCCATTATATTGTATAAATACATAATAGCAACAAACAAGTTTCATAATGAAAGGTAAAAGGAAGATTAAATAGAATCATAAGAATTAAAACATAGATATAAAAAAGGGCACATTAAAACAGTACGGTAATCCCTTGGTTATACATTAGTGCGTGCTATGTTCCAGCCCCATCCCACTGTATATATTTTTTTCAATTTTTCATATCTTTTATTGCTTTTATAAACTCTCTCAACACTCTTCATTAATACTTTCTACATTTTCAAACACTTATTAAACAAAAACTTAGTTTTACTGTCAACAAATTCTTATGAATGTAAATGGGAACACTCGCCAGTTGAGATACATAAAAACTTGACAGATTACAATGATGATGATGATTTAGCTGTGCAGTACTGAACTATAGAGTTGATGAGGGTTATGAGATAAATTTACTGCACAGCAAAGAAGAGCATTGCTGCTCTTCTAAAAGTACCACTGCAGCAGGCACTCACTCAGGTGGCGCAATTTCTTCATCGTCTGTTTCTGCTGACAAAGCACCCTTCGTTTTTCTTTGTGGGTGAGAAACATAGTGATCGGCAATTGCTGACATATTTTCATATGGATAAGAAGGTTATTAAGTTCCCATAGCTCCGTCGATTGCATTTCTGAACTACAATGCATGAATCATCAGCTGGTCCCAATAATCAGCAATGGCTTGAACTTATTTTGCAGTCTTAGCTAGAGTTGAGAGGCCTTCTAGTGAAAGGCTGACTTTCTCTTCTTCCCCTGGATCCTCATACTCTTCTTCTTTGTCATCTATGTCACATCATGAATTAATGAATTTGAGTGGACCTCAATCAGGTTATTTGTCGTCAGTAATCATATCGGTGAAGCCTCACTGCCTTTTCTACTACCGAGTGGTGGATTTTGTCTGGAGAGAACCCTTTATAGTCATTAACTACTTCTAGCCACAATTTCTTCCAGCAAACAATGAGCACTTCTTTCTTCATCTCTTTATGGCCTTCTGAATATTTTGGAGATATACTGAAATGGTGTACCCATGCCAGTAGTGCAGTACTCCTTCAGAAAAAATAAATCATCTGAGTCCATGATCACAAGTAGGTACTACATGGCGTTTCACCGTAGAGTGCCTTGAAAGCATGAATGATGCGCTGATCTACAGGCTGAATCAGCAATGTTGTCTTCAACGGTAAGAATTCAATCAATAGGCCCTTATAATACAGGTTGATCATGTGGCCTTTCTTTGGCAAGATAAAGCTAGACTTTGAGGATAAATACAATCCAATATTAGTGCTATTTTATCCATGCCTTTCAGTTGTGCACTCAATGCTCTGACAGTAGGATTTTTTGAGGGACCCTGGATTTTGGACAAATAAATAAGTACTGGCTCCAGGGCCTCTGGCCTCCTCCTTCATATTGAAAGTACACTACAGCATCTATTTCCAAAAGAGGCCAGGTCTCATCCATATGGAAAACTTGTTCATGCAAAAAACCCCCTTTATCAATGGTGGTCTAAAACGCATTGTTTATGTACTCATCAGTAACCAGTTTGTGTGCAGAAGCAGCTTATCCATGCAGGAATATACTTTTCAGGTTGCACCTCCTTTGAAATTTGTCAAAAAAGCCCTTGCTGGCATTATTTGGTTAGTTTGGTGGGAAATGTTGCAGATGATCCAGGTTCTGGACAAACATCCATAAACTTGTCAAAGATCTGCCTGGCCTTCTAGTGTATGGTGTTGGCATCCAATGTAATGTTCTTCCTACAGTCACAAATCCAGAGGACTAATGTAGATTCCATCTTTATGATTGCCTTATTGGGGGACGTTACCACAATTTTCGTAGTCTTATTGAAAGGGACATTTGCTGTCCTCTTTAACTGTGCCTCCTGCTGCCAAACACCAGCATATGGCATTTTATCCTTGGCATATGAGCTTTTCTTACTGAGCAAGGTTTCGTTGCTGACATGAGCTTATGCTTTAAAATTTGTTTATGAAGTCAGAAATTACATACAGAGGAAAATGCAATTTATTTATTTCAAAGCAATGAGTTATGGAATGCTTTACTAATATTACAGACCATCTTATGTAGAAAGTAGTCTCTGACCTGGAATTGTGTAGCAACATACACCAGAAGGAAATTTTCAACTCGCTGGAATATATAGATATAGGGGACGAGTTTTATACATCTAGTAAGAGGAAGGGATTTGTAGATGGAACAGTACTAAATATGGTAGGTGGGAATAGGACACTTGATCACCTAATTGCTCACCAGTCTGTTTTCCCTTTAGGACAGGGACAAGAAAGTGGGGTGGGTTTGAGACAGGATTATTAAAAAATTACTTGGGTTCCAATTCTAAGAAAAGCAAAATCATCCCACAGATTTGTGATATATTCCTAAGAGGAACAATTACTCATCATCTATGTGAAAACACTCCTTAAACAGGAGGTACTGACAATGAACAGCTTAGTATATTCATTCCTACCTTTTGTCCTCTAGTTTCAAGCCCTTTGTAGCCTATTACTTTACATCCATTTCTGGTTTCTTTTTCATATCTTACTGTCCAACCTCTTAAGTTTAACCTCACAGAGCAAATGTGTGGTTTTCCCCTATTTGCATCTTGGCGCTTAATGACCCGCAAAGTTCTGCCGAGTGCTAAGACCCAAAAACTGTTTATAAGGATGATACCAAAAATGTTCATGATGATGATTATACAGAATTTGCATTTTGCAATATTCATTCATGAAAAGTATGAAAAAAAAAAAAAATACCGAACACAACTTACCTCTGTGAGGCATAACAGCATACTTGAAGAAATGATCTTTCATGTCTGCTGTGTAATCAGGAGCTTTAGGAGATCGTAACAGGGAGAGGGATACTTGATGACCACGAGCCATCCAACCATACTTGCTCTCATTCAGAACAGCAAAACCCCAGTCAGGTTCAGAAATATCAGCCCACCTAATCGGGAAAAAAATCAAAGTAATGCAGTACTACTATACATGAGTGCCAAAACACTAATATAAACTATACCATTATCATTAATTTAGCTAATTGTCATTCATTTATAATCAGGTCTTTATACAGTACATTTATGACAACTAAGAGTCCTCTGTTTGCCTCATATCAGAACTTTGTTCTACTTCCTCTTTTTTATGTAATTTGATACATACATATACCAAAGGCACTTCCCCCAATTTTGGGGGGTAGCCGACATCAACAAAGAAACAAAACAAAAACAAAACAAAAAAGGGGACCTCTACTCTCTACGTTCCTCCAGCCTAACCAGGGACTCAGCCGAGTTCAGCTGGTACTGCTAGGGTGCCACAGCCCAACCTCTCACATTTCCACCACAGATGAAGCTTCATACTGCTGAGTCCCCTACTGCTGCTACCTCCGCGGTCATCTAAGGCACCGGAGGAAGCAGCAGGGCCTACCGGAACTGCGTCACAATCGCTTGCCATTCATTCCTATTTCTAGCACGCTCTCTTGCCTCTCTCACATCTATCCTCCTATCACTGTATATAATTTCTGAGAAATCTTGTTACATGTATACTGTATGTAATAACTTTGGCATTCTCATTTTCATTATTTTGTTAATATATCCAGATTTATCTACATAAATTCTATTAATGCACTGATCATATAATTAGTCCTACTGCTTTTACCAATAAAAATACAAATGAAAATTTCTATATTGAAATCATATGTCAGTCTTTATTCCTTTCCACATTTTAAGTATGGGAGCTTTAATAGATTCTTTCCTCATTATTCAATAACCCTGGATGTTATCTTTATCAAAAAACTTGCTCTACTTGCAATTGTTGTTTTTATAATATACTTATAATCATACTTATTTTAAGTTTTCTGACTATACTACTACTTCAGTATTTTGATTCCCCTTTAATAAGCTTGACATACCTTTTAGGGTGTTTATTTTTCAGCTATAACTAAGACCAAATACTCAATGCATATGAGAATGAATTAAAGTTTTCTTATTCCAAGAATGAAACTGTTTGTTTCATCTGAAAAAGAATTAGAGAGTATCAAACAGCTCTAATAATGAATAGTAACATCCTATCTCATTTTTAGGAAGAGATGTTACTGGGATTAATTTTGAGAGGAGATTTTCCTCCGCCTCTAGATATCTCTAAGTTATATCCATTTTTAATTTAGGAGCAGATAAAAATAAAACATTTAGAAGTTATTTGCACTTTTCTTGGGAAAGCAATTACCGTGAGTGGACACTGACCAAATGCCTCATAGTCTAAGATTAGAAGAGATTGTGCTGCATTACATAATTCTCTTGAAAATCTCCTCAGCTTTGCACTGCAGATGCTAGTAAAGGGTCTTGGTAGCATACCTTAAACAATAATTTCACCCACTATTTAGTAACCTATTTTACATACCTTCACACTTCCTTTTTTCCACCTTGCTCTCCCCCAACCAATGAACTCTTAATTCATAGTACAACAGTAGTTTTCCCCAAAGGTATACTTTAGTATTACCTCAGCCTTGAATGGCCTCTTCAACCAAAGTGCTGGGCCATAAGGCTTAAATTTCATGAATTATCATTATCATAAATATTTTCTTGAAGGTGAATTAGAAGAAAAAAAACAAGTAGTCCCCTTCAAATATGTCTATAAATAAGTGGAAGATCATTCCTTTGAAGGTCAAAAGATCATGAAAAAGAAATCCTTATCTGAGGGAAAAAAAATCCCAATGTTTAGCTTGTGACAAGATTCAATAAACTTTCATTAAATTCACTCTGATGAGTTAAAGACCAAGGACGCAGTTGATATTGTTATTGTGCCTAACCAAGAGTTCAAAGTAGCTAAATATCCACTAATGCTTCAATTTTTACAGCTGACTTAACGACCATGAGAAAAGCCTAACAACTTTAGAACAAAACAAAATCTCAAGAGATCTTATTATTTTTTCAGCTTCCTTTTGTATCATTAATTACAATATCACATGCAACCCTTCTGAAAATCTAGAATAACTCTGCTTGCTTAAGTCCCATTAAAAGTAAGTCCTGCTCCGCTGAATGCCGGGCAAAGCTGGTAATAAGGCGGACATGAGTCTTTTTGTAGTTTATTCATGACATATTTGTTTTTGATGTTGTTAATAGTTTATATATGGCATGTCTGTTTTGTCGTTGTTACTTATTTTAGAATGATTTATTGTTAATTTGTTCTCTTCATTTATTTATTTCCTTTTTTCCTTTCTTCACTGGGCTGTTTTTCCCTGTTGGAGCCCCTGGGCTTATAGCATCTTGCTTTTCCAACTAGGGTTGTAGCTTGGATCATACATACATATACCAAAGGCACTTCCCCCAATTTTGGGGGGTAGCCGACATCAACAAGAAACAAAACAAAAACAAAACAAAAAAGGGGACCTCTACTCTCTACGTTCCTCCAGCCTAATCAGGGACTCAGCCGAGTTCAGCTGGTACTGCTAGGGTGCCACAGCCCAACCTCCCACATTTCCACCACAGATGAAGCTTCATACTGCTGAGTCCCCTACTGCTGCTACCTCCACGGTCATCTAAGGCACCGGAGGAAGCAGCAGGGCCTACCGGAACTGCGTCACAATCGCTCGCCATTCACTCTTATTTCTAGCACGCTCTCTTGCCTCTCTCACATCTATCCTCCTATCACCCAGATAGTAATAATAATAATAAAGAGCTTTTCTTGAAGCTCTCCTACATTGCCTTCAAGTCCTCCCTTTCTTATTCTAAAATATATTTTTTCTTAATTCTATGTTGATATTGTACAATCTTAGTATAATTTTAGCACAGTACAACATGTCTTTAGTTTGTGTACATACTGTAGATGAAGACAAAGTTTTTCTTCTATTAAAAAGTTTTTGTGAGCATTCATATAAAATTTGTATATAACATAACTTCAATCTGATTTTCTCTTTCATTCAATGCATTTTTACTCTCTGGTTATTGTATATTTATGGTATGTTCATTGTTGAGAGCTGTGTACCTCTTTTTAACAAGAAATTCAGTCATGTTAAAGAATCCTACACAGTGTTCCTGCAAAGAAGCAACATGGAAATATTTCCTTTCTTAGTGAAAGTCCTACGAATCAAATTTTACACTGAAATGCTAGTTTTATAATGGGTTATTATACGTAAAGTACTTACTTGTGTCCACAGACTTCATATCTGGCAGTATCCCATGAAGTATTCATATGAGTAGGCCTTTGCAAATGACCAAACTGAATATCAAAATTTGCTTTGTTGGTCTGAATATTTGTATCAAAAACTGTCTTGAGGATCTTGTGGTCCTCATGCCAGGAGACAGAAGTGCTGAAGGTGAGGTAAGCAGCAGCAGCAGCAAGTTCTATGTCTTGAGTAAATGAAGATTTCCCGAATTCAACACCCCATCGGAGTTTCACCAGAAGTGGGCCACTCTCCACAACTGTTACAGGTGTAATTGTGTATTTGCTCTGTGAAAAAAAAATGTATAATTACTGTATACATATCTGGTTAAAAAAAAAAATATTTAGATAAATACTTTAACTCACCCTCCTGTTAAAGCTAAAATATGAGAAATCTTTGATAAAAAATTATTCTGCGAGTTTAACTTCAAGATTCACACTGTTTTATTTTCCACGCTCATTAATTACTGTACTTTACAAAACCAAAATAAAAAAAATATATACTGTATATTTCTTTTATCTAGAATGAAGCTTCATTGTAATTCAGAGTATGTTTTGACTATTCTCAATGTTTTTAAATTTCTATATTCCCAATGGTCAAGATCTTTGCTATTGAAAAATTTGCAAGTACAGTATACATATTATCTATGAATAAACTACCATGTGATATTGGAACAGAGATTGACAAAAAATAAACTTACATCTTTGGCATTGATAACTTCTGGAGTTTCTAGATGATAGTCCATGACATCCCATGCATCCCAATAAAGAGGCTCATCGTCAAAGATTGTAATTTGATTCCCAGCTAATTGTGTACCATCTCCATGACGGAAAACATCACGGTCATCTCCAGAAACTTTTAGACTAATCAGCTGTCCCGTGGAGGTAATTTCAGCTTGCACAAAACCATTGTCCAGTACAAATACTTCATTTACTTCATCTGTGAAAGACAATATATAAGAAAATTCAGACCAACTAATATACCAGTACTGTACTTTAGATCAGGGAGTTCTCAAAGTGGGGTCCGCGGACCTCCGGGGATTCGTGGGACTTTAACAGGGGGTTCGCAAAATTTAACGAATTTAACAGTGAAAGTTTTTAAACACTTAGTCTTTGGATTGTACATTATTTGAATTGTTGTCCTATGTTTTGATATCAGAATTACTAAGTAAAGATGGAATTTTATGTATTTCTTAGTCAGTGTGTATATATTTACAGCTTTCCATGATTGTTTATATTATGCAGTGTGTATGTATGTGTGTGTAAACTTTGTGTCGAATAAATTTTTCATTTGCGTGTTTATCTGTCCATATGACCTATATGGATATCAAATTGTGAAAAACCAGCATAATATTGATTTTATTTTTGGTAAAACATGTGAAGGGATCCTCAGTTTATTTTCTGTTATAAAAGGGGTCCTTTGTTGAAAAAAGTTGGAGAACCCTTGCCTTAGATAGCACAGTACTGTATATTCTTTATTCTGTTTATTAAAAGTTGAAGCAAAGCCTTCATTGGACACTATCATTTCTCATCTCAGTTACTGCATCATTTCTTGTTTGCTCTCACTGAGATGGGTAAGTAATCCAGAGATATGACATTAAAGCATTAACTTCCATTATTTTCCATTTGTAGTACTTTACAGCATTTCTAGATGATAAAAAAAAAAATAATTTGGAGTTTAAAACTCCTCTCTAACTAAAATGTTTCCATCAGACCATACACATTTTTAACATATAATGCTCACAGGAATTCAATCTACCGCTACTTTACTCTCTACTAACCTCTGTTTTGGGCTTAATAAGATTCCAGTTTCCTTGATAAAGTAGAACAGAATGGAAGAAATTAATCTGTCACATACTTACTGACAGTTACAGGGAAGGGAGGCGTTCCTGCTAAAACCAGTGCATAGCCCATAGGAGGAGCAGAAACTAAGACATACTCTTCAGCACCACCTTCTGTTTTTTGGGTGTTAGATCCAGGTTTCACAGCTCCAGCAGTCACCTTAATCACCTCATCCCTCGGCCATTGTAAACTATTTATCACCACTTGTGATTTTGTCCCAATATCTCCTGCAGTATGAAAAAAAAAAGTTTAAGTACAAAATACATACTTCACACTAAATAATACTAATTTAACGGTAATTAGCAAGGTCTTCAGGATATAAGATCTTGTACTGGGGCTTGCGAGACCATTCACCACCGAGATATAACGGAGGGGAAAACTCTTGACTTGCACTCTTACGTAAAAGTTAAGAAAGTTGTAGTGCAAGATAGATGGATGGAAGCTGGATTAGAGGTATATCAGAGAGCTAAATAGTGAGTGCAGATAACTGAAGGGATACTGCAAAGACCTTTAATAAAAGGAAAAAAAGCTTATCATAAATAAGTTAAAAAAAATATAAAGTTTATTGGATAGAAGAACTCACAAAATAAATAATAAGATATCTTATTTTTTGTATTTATCATATAAAATTGTGGTAAATATTCATAAAACTTTACATCACATTTGTTATACGGTATGTCTCCATTTGAAGGCTAAAACATGGAATTGCTTCCTGGTTCTTTTCATACCAAATATTGCCTTAATGGCTTCATCTCTGACGGTTGCAGCAACTAACAGTGCCTCATTGTATAGCTCTTCAGCTTGAGGGTATACAATTTCAATTGAAGACCCTGGTATTACATCATGGAACTGGTTGAGAAGCACTTTCTTCCAGCTTATTTCCAGGTCTGTCAGTGATCTGGAAAGATAATCATAAGAAATTTACATTACTATTTTAACATATGATTATGCTTTTTACCAAGGGATCTGAAACTTTATTAAAAGCATATATCCATCTGTTACTAGATATTTGTGAAACACAAGTTGATTGATATTAACTTACTGTTTAAGTAATGGCAAAGTAGCTGAAATTCCAAGCAAACCAATGGCCATTGACAGATAGAATTCTGCATCTCTCAAGGCAAATTCTACCTTACGACACAATCTCTTCATGGCAGCTTGTGTTGTGTATGTTCCATTGTGAAGTTCAAGGAATAACTCTCCTACCCATCGGCAAAAGTTGTGTTGTTGTGATTCTAACCTCTCAAACATCTGATCTGGAGTCATCATCTCCATCCTGGTAGACAATAATTACTGTACTAAAATCCTAACAACAACTGCTGAATTATAATTTTAATTACTTAATTATCATGAGCTAAGGCTACTCAATTGTTGTTAGCTTTCAATTTTAGGACAAAGCTCCTGCAAAAAATATTAAGTGTAAAGCTGTATATCAGATCAAGAACAGTTTGTAGTCCCAGTGAATGATCAACATGGTTATCAGTAAGAGTACATAATTACAAATAGTAGTAGTAGGTTGGCCAGGGCACCAGCCACCCGTTGAGATACTACCGCTAGAGAGTTATGGGGTCCTTTGACTGACCACAGTACTACATTGGATCCTTCTCTCTGGTTACAGTTCATTTTTCCTTTGCCTACACACACACACACACACCAAATAGTCTGGCATATTCTTACATATTCTCCTGTGTCCTCATACACTAGACAACACTGAGATTACCAAATAATTCTTCTTCACCTAAAGGGTTACTGCACTGTAATTGTTCAGAGGCCACTTTCCTCTTTGTAAGGGTAGAAGGTACTCTTTAGCTATGGTAAGCAGCTCTTCTAGGAGAAGGTCACCCCAAAATCAAACCATTGTTCTCTATTCTTGGGTAGTGTCATACCCTCTGTCCCATGGTCTTCCACTGTCTTGAGTTAGTGTTCTCTTGCTTGAGGGTACACTCGGGCACATTAACTTAATTTTCTTCTTATTTTGTTAAAATTTTCAGTTTACATAGAAGATATTTATTCTAATGTTACTGTTTTTAAAACATTTAATTTTTCCTTGTTTCCTTTCCTCAATGGGCTATTTTCCCTGTTGGAGCCCTTGCAAGGGCTTATAGCATCCTGTTTTTCCAACTAGGGTTGTAGCTTAGCAAGTAATGATAATAATAATACAACAGTCATACAGTAGTTATAAAATTGATGGAAAACCACATAAAACTATAATCATAAAATCCCTTCATGCAAAAGAGACTAGAAAAGGTAAGCTCTGGTTGGTTCTAGTATGCATATATTGACTTTGGATGATTTAAGACTGTGTAAATTTAAATGGTCAGAGTAAACAGGAATTATAGCTTTGAAAAACAAAAAATTTATATTCACTTTGGGCAACCATCAGTGTCAGCTAATCTCCTGCGTCTTTCCATCATTTCCTGAGTTGGGCCTCCACCTCCATCACCATAACCGAAAAGAAAAGCGGAAATTCCTGCTCTGCCCTTGTCTTGCAAGTTTTCCTGAGTCCAAATGGCCTCATCAACCCTGCAAAACAAGTTAATACCTACATAAAAAAACCACTATTAGCATTTCACAGGAACAAAAGGTAACCTTCACACTAAATTATTGGTCACTACACTCTACTTAAAATACAAGTAATTTATGAAAAAAAATACAGTACTAGTTTTATCACAACACCAAGTGCAGTAACATCAGCAACTAAAGTGGAATTCCTTGATATAGTCAAAGAAGCCTAAATAAAAAGTGGTTAAACTAATCTACGGAAATGCAATTTGGGTCCTGAAATAATGTGTTAAACCTTTAATGAATGTACAATATTGTATACTGTAATAGGTTAATGTATGACAAAATTTCTTAGATGAGAAAAATAGTAGCAATTGACAAATGATGAGGATTGTGGCATTTACTTTACTTAAACACACACTGTATTTACTGTACTAGTTAATTTACAAAGGCTTTGTAAATTTATCAAGTTCCCATTTGATCACTTTAGTGTCGTCCAGTATCATTCTGATTTCCACGACTTTCTCAAATATAATACTGTACATGCATGGTGTATTTATTTCTATGAACCTTCCCAGGCATTCTTAGTGCTTCTCTCTAAAAGCTGGTTAATGACAACATCTACCCTGAAGCAAAAAAATTTGTTTTCTTTCCTTGTAACACTCCTGCCTCCCTAATATAGTTCTAGGATTGTATGGTGGTGTATGGCAATACTACCATTTGGGAAAGCCATATATCCCTTGTCTTTGTTTCCTTGTTGTTGCATTTGGGGATGTCTTCTTCTAGCTTAACTTTAAGTGAAGGTTGTTCAAGGGATTCATTGCTGGGTGATAATGATCCTTATTCTCTTTTGTCATGTGCCAGGGACAACAGTGTGATAGGAATAAATGTTATGGGGAATATACTGTAGTTCCATCACAGTACTTCTTATGAAGGATGGTTTTCAGTTAGTAGCTGCCCTTGTACAAGATTAAAGTTGTAAAATAAAATTCACCTTTCAGAACACCAGGCTAGTTGATTACCATGGAAGTGAGGTTGCTGATGTTGTGCCAGTTATTACCAAGCTAACGGGGATTAACAGCAATGAGCTTCATAAGCTCCTTGCTAATTTTCCTATGTTTGTAGAATATCAAAAGGCCAGTGAGCCTTATGGCAAAGACAGTGATCCTAGCCTAACCTATCTCATTTTGATTCCTTGGCTAACTCCTTAAGTAGTGCCTAGCAAGCCTCACTTTCCCAGATTATTTCAGGTTCTTTTATTACAAAACCCTCACATTTCTATGATCTGGTCAGCTGTATACAACCATAGGATTCCAACATAAAACATTGAGCTGGCACTATGAATCCTAATTCACTTTTGGAGACATCTTCTTGTGACTGTAGTCAAGCTGAAAACTGAAGGGAAGGTGGAAAAAAATGGTTGTTGTAAATCAATATCTGGGGGAACTTGTGCATAAATATTTGGAAACTCTTAATTGGTTAAAAAGGCCAGGTAATTATTACGTTAAACAAAAACAGAATAGCTGGCAAAAGCAAATAGAAACAATGCATGCCAATAACACACCACCAGTCTCCTAAATGTAAACAATGAACTTGAAGTTAGAAATACAGTAGACTTCACATTTTAATTAACCGATATGTAAGTCATTATGGCCCAACCATCATTAAACGTATAAGAGAAATGATATTTTCAATTTAAAATAAATTTTTGAATATACTTACCCGGTGAATATATATATAGCTTACGTCTCCGACGGTCGACAGATTCCAAAAACTCGCGAGCGATCGCCATGAAGGTTGCTGGGTGTGCCCACCAGCGCCGACTATCGGCCAGATACCGCAAATACTTCTCCACAAGTTCAGTTCTTCTCAGTCTGTAGGGTCTCTATCGGGGAGGAAGGGAGGGCCTTCAATTATATATATTCACCGGGTAAGTATATTAAAAAATTTATTTTAAATAGAAAATATCATTTTTAAATATTAAACTTAGCCGGTGAATATATATATATGTATATATAGCTGATTCACACCCATGGTGGTGGGTAGAGACCAGTATTAAAACAATAAAGGCATATATGCTCAAGAGTTTTTGACAAATATTCAAAAAACAAACTTAAGTATAGGTACCTAATAAGGAAGCTGACTCTGATGATTACTCTGCCTCATTAGTCCGCTATCCTTACGAAGCCCAGCGATCCTCTCAGGATGCTGAAAGACTCCCAGGAGCTGTTATAATCAGGGTGAACACCCCTACAACAGGACCTCATCAATACCCTTAATCTGGGCGCTCTCAAGAAACAATATTTTGACCACCCGCCAAATCAAAAGATTGCGGAAGACTTCTTAGTCTCCACATACAACCCAAAACAAGATTAAAAACTTCAAGAGAAGATTAAAAAGGATATTGGGATTAAGGTAATGTAGTGGTAGAACCTTCACCCACTACTGCACTCGCTGCTACGAATGGTCCCAACGTGTAGCAGTCCTCATAAAGAGTCTGGACATCTTTCAAGTAATATGAAGCGAACACCGACTTGCTTCTCCAAAAGGTCGCGTCCATAATACTTCTAAGGGATCTATTTTGCTTAAACGCTACTGAAGTTGCTACTGCTCTAACTTCATGAGCCTTAACTTTAAGCAAATTACGATACTTCTCACTTAAATGAGAGTGCGCCTCTCTAATTAACAGTCTAATAAAATAAGACAACGCATTCTTCGACATAGGCAAAGAGGGCTTTTTAGCGGAGCACCATAAAGCCTCTGAAAAACCTCGCAGCGGTTTAGTTCTAGTTAAATAAAATTTAAGAGCTCTAACGGGGCACAGCACTCTTTCAACTTCATTCCCAACAATCTCAGATAGACTGGGAAGTTCAAACGATTTAGGCCATGGACGAGACGGAAGTTCATTTTTGGCCAAAAAACCAAGCTGAAGAGAGCATACTTTATTAGCGGAGAAGCCGATATTCTTGCCAAAAGCATGTATCTCACTAACCCTTTTCGCAGAAGCCAAGCTCACCAAGAAAAGTCTTGAGGGTAAGATCCTTCAGGGAGGCCAAATTTAATGGCTCAAACCTGTCTGACATAAGGAACTGCAGGACCACGTCCAAGTTCCAAGCAGGAGTAGAAATATGACGCTCCTTGGAAGTCTCGAAAGACTTAAGAAGGTCTTGAAGATCTTTGTTATTAGATAGATCCAAATTTCTATGCCTGAAAACAGAAGCTAACATGCTTCTGTAGCCTTTAATGGTAGATGCAGAAAGGGAGCGATCATTTCTCAGATAAAGCAGAAAACCTGCAATCTGCGCTACAGAGGTACTGGAAGAGGATATAGAGGAGGACTTACACCTGTCTCTAAATACCTCCCATTTAGATTGATAAATCCTGATGGTAGAGGATCTTCTAGCCCTTGCGATCGCTCTAGCTGCCTCCTTCGAAAACCCTCGAGCTCTAGAGAGTCTTTCGATAGTCTGAAGGCAGTTAGACGAGGCTTTGATGAAATCTCTTTACGTGAGGCTGACGCAGGAGATCCATCCGCAACGGTAGACTTCTTGGAATGTCTACCAGCCATAGAAGTACCCCTGTGAACCACTCTCTCGCGGACCAGAGGGGAGCAACCAACGTCAACCTGGTCCCTTCGTGAGAAGCGAACTTCTGAAGCACCTTGTTTAGGATCTTGAACGGTGAAAAGGCATAGATGTCTATGTGAGACCAGTCCAGAAAGAAAGCGTCTATGTGGGCCGCCTCTGGATCTTGGACAGGAGAGCAATAAGTCGGGAGCCTCTTTGTCAAAGAGGTCGCAAAGAGATCGATGGTGGGTCCACCCCATGTCATCCATAGTCTCTCGCACACATCCTTGTGCAGCGTCCACTCCGTTGGAATCACCTGTCCTCTTCGGCTGAGACAGTCTGCTAAGACATTCAACTCCCCTTGGACGAATCTCGTCAAATGAGAGATGTTTCGATCTTTTGACCAAGTGAGAAGGTCCCTTGCAATGACAAAAAGGGAGTGGGAGTGAGTGCCTCCTTGCTTCGAGATGTATGCCAAGGCCGTGGTATTGTCTGCATTCACCTCCACTACTTTGTTTCGAACCAGACTCTCGAAACTCCTTAATGCTAGATGGACTGCTAAAAGCTCTTTGCAGTTTATGTGAAGACTCTTCTGGTCTGCGGACCAAAGACCCGAGCATTCCAGATTGTCCAGAGTCGCTCCCCCACCCAAATCCGATGCGTCTGAAAACAACACATGGTTTGGGTTCTTGATTGCAAGAGAAAGACCTTCCCGAAGTCTTATGTTGCTGTCCCACCAAGCTAGGCAGGTCTTGACTGAATAGGAGATTGGAATTGAGATCGTCTCTAAGCCCTTCTCCTTGTTCCAATGGTGGTTTGGGTGAAACTGGAAAGGGCGCAGGTTGAGTCTCCCTAGAGAGATAAACTGCTCCAGCGACGAAAGAGTCCCTAGGAGACTCATCCAAACTCTCACAGAGCAACTGCTTTACTCTTGCAAGAGACGGACTTTTAGCAAAGCCTGCTCCGTCCTGGTGGAAGACAGAAAAGCCCGAAAAACTCGACTCCGTATCTCCATCCCCAAATAAAGAATGGTCTGGGACGGAATCAGTTGCGACTTCTCCATGTTCACTAGGAGACCTAACTCTTTGGTCAGGTCCAAAGTCCATTTGAGGTCCTCCAGACAGCGATGAAGGGACGACGCCCTGAGTAACCAGTCGTCCAAATAAAAGGAGGCTCTGATCCCCGACAAATGTAGAAACTTTGCTACATTTCGCATGAGCCTTGTAAAAATAAGAGGAGCAGGGCTGAGGCCGAAGCACAGTGCTCGGAATTGATACACCACCTTCCTGTACACAAACCTCAGATAATGTTGAGAGTTTGGATGTATCGGAATGTGGAAGTACGCATCCTGCAGGTCGAGAGAGACCATCCAGTCGCCCTCTCTTACCGCTGCTAAAACAGATTTTGTGGTCTCCAAGGTGAATTTTGTTTTTACAACAAACACGTTGAGAGCACTTACATCCAGCACTGGCCTCCAACCTCCTGTGTTCTTCGGAACCAGGAAGAGACGGTTGTAAAAACCTGGGGATTGAAGGTCCGAGACTTTCACCACAACAGAGAAACTTGATGATGTAACGCCTGTCTCTTTGTCTCCTCTCGATACCTGGGAGAGAGGTCTATCGGAATTCTCACTAGCGGAGGTCTTCGTACAAAAGGAATTTTGTAACCCTCCTTCAGCAACAAAACAGACTCCCGGTCTGCACCCCTCTTCTCTCAGGCCTGCCAGAAGTTCGTCAATCTGGCCCCTACGCTGTCTGAAGACGTGGGCAGTCAGACTCTGCAACGCGAGGATTTGGATCCTCTCTTCTTACCTCGTTTGCTATCGGAACCAGAACTTCCCCAACTGGGGGCTCTGCCACGAAAAGGCGGGATAAACCTTGCCGCTGGCGTGTCAAACTTGGGTCTGCTCACATGAGAAGAAGAAGGCAAAACCTTACAAGCAGTCTTGGCCACTAAATCGTGAGTGTCCTTCTGAACAAGAGATGCCGCGATATCTTTAATAAGATGTTGAGGGAACAAAGTCGAAGATAAGGGAGCAAAAAGAAGTTCTGACTTCTGAAAGGGAGTAACCCCTACAGAAAGAAAAGAACACAGAGCTTCTCTTTTCTTAAGAACTCCTGCTGTGAACGTAGCCACCAGTTCATTAGAGCCATCCCTTATTGCCTTGTCCATGCAAGACATTATCTGAATAGAGACATCATTGTACGATGAAGAGACCTTCTTACCTAAGGCTCCCAGGGACCAATCCAAAAAATTAAAAACCTCGAATGCACGGAAAATTCCTTTAAGGAGATGATCCAGCTCTGTGGAGGACCAGCAAACCTTCGAGCGTCTCATGGCTAGACAACGAGGAGAGTCTACAAGGCTTGAGAAGTCTCCCTGGGCAGAGGCAGGAACTTCCAAGCCGAGAACTTCTCCCGTGTCATACCAGATGCTCGCACAAGAAACCAATTTGAAAGGGGGAAAGGCAAAAGAAGACTTCCCTAAACTTCTTCTGGTTACTAACCAGTCTCTCAACAAACGCAAGGCTCTCTTAGAAGAGCGAGAGAGAACCAACTTCATAAACGACAGAGTCGATGAAGTCATGCCTAAAGTAAATTCAGACGGCGGCGAACGTGGAGCCGCAGTAACAAAATGATCGGGAAAAACATCCCTAAAGATAAGCATAATCTTTTTAAAGTCAAGGGATTGCTGGACAACCCTAGGCTCCTCCCCATCTGATTGGATCCCCAAAGGAACATTAGCTGGAAGGGGATCATCAACTTCCTCATCCTAAGGAACATCACCCGACAAAGGTAAAGTCTTGCGACCCGGGGAAAACCCAGCATGCCGAGGTGGCAAAGCTTGACAGGCTACATCAACATGCAAAGGAGCCACAGCAAAAGTCAAGGGGACGACGTCACGTCGAGACTGCAAAGACTGATGGTCTTGAGGTTGAGAGTCAAAACGAGATTGCGGCAACTGACGGTCGACATCACGTCGGGACAACGGCGTCGGCCGATGAACGTCATGTCGGGACTGCGGCGACTGCAGCTCAAAGTCACGCTCCGACTGCGGAAACTGAAATTCAACGTCACGTGACTGACGAGAAACACGATCTGAATCACGTTTAACCGCACAGCTGACATTAGCGATAATGTCAGAACGACGAGACAAATCTCGCTTAGGAGGTTGAAGACCTGAATCACGCTTTCCGGAATGACGAACCGCAAGCAAAGGTTCCTTACAAACCGGGACATGATCGTAAACTTCCATTAAGGATGACAGTTTTAACTGCATGCCTTGTAAGACACTTAACTTAGGGTCAACAGGACTCAAAACGGATCGTGACGTCGGCAACGTCTGCGCATGCAAGTCATCGCACCGAACGGGACCCTCGAATTCAACGTCACGTTTGCGCTTAACAGGAGAACAATCGTCCGATGACTGAATACGGTCGGAGCTGTCCCAATGACTACAGCCAGGACACTGGACCTGTCCTGAAGGGACTGACTTGCGCTTCAACGGTCTTGAAACCTTACACCAAGGTTTCTTAAGAGACGAATCATCGGAAGACGAGGAGAACTTCGTCTCTCCTGTCTTATGGTAAGCACGTGCTTGAAGAGCAACGTCTGATACCTTTGAGGGAACGTCTGTTCGTTGGTTTACACCTCTCACTCCCTTAGGTCCTACGACATTCCTTCTCCCTGGGGTAGGGGAGCTTGAAAGAGGTCTCGGACTAGGCAAGCGACAAGCACGAACAGACGAACCCTCCGGCAAAACACTAAACACATTTGTTGCACTTTTCACTTTATCACTTTGACCCTTTAAAATTTTAACGTCGGACATAAGCCGATTTCTGTCCGAGGCCAACGATTCGACCTTCTCACCCAACGCTTGAATGGCCAATAACATATCACGCATAGAAGGTTCATTAGTGCCAATAGGGGGTTCTGAAACTACCACTACAAGAGAAGGATTAGGTTCAGGGGCATGGGAAGAGAAAAAATCTAGAGATCTAGAAGAGCTTCTTCTAACCCTATCTCTTTCGAGTTTCCGAGTATATTTATCATACTCCAACCACTCGAATTCAGATAAAACAATACATTCCTCACATCGATCCCCTAACTGACAAGATTTACCTCGGCAATTAACACAAATAGTATGAGGATCAATGGAAGCTTTAGGAAGATGTTTATTACAGTCTTTCGCACATTTACGATAGACAGAAAGGTCAGCCATTGTGAAAATTTCAAAGAAAATCCAAAAAGAAAGCCAAGTTCAGCAACAATAATAATAAAAAAAAGGGATTTAAGAGTTTTATCGAAGATAACCAACGCAGCGAAAGCAATAAAACCATGAACAAGTACTTCACCAATCGGTAGAAACTTGAGGTTAAGCGCGAGCGGAACCACCGACAGAGAAGAACTGAACTTGTGGAGAAGTATATGCGGTATCTGGCTGATAGTCGGCGCTGGTGGGCACACCCAGCAACCTTCATGGCGATCGCTCGCGAGTTTTTGGAATCTGTCGACCGTCGGAGACGTAAGCTATATATATATTCACCGGCTAAGTTTAATATTTAAAAAAATACTATACTAGTCAGCACCCATCTATTTCTTATAGCAAATTCCAGTTTTACTAGTAATTAAGCAGTAAGTTCATGTATTTGTGTCTCAGAGGTAAAGAAAATTGATGCAATATATACAAACATTCATACTGCTTCTTTTAAATAGTTGCTATATGAATGCAGTGAGGCAATTATGCTGAATGTTACAACTTTATATTAAAAGAGAGAGACAATGGTGGCAAGTTCAATGCATGCACGGAACTTAATTATCCTCACTGAAATTGAGGATTGTAGATATAAAGTTGGGTTTTTTTTATTGGTGTTTTCATTCTGATATAAAGTGAAACTTTGAAGGTGTAGTGGCTAATCAATAAGATTAGTATTAAGGTTAGTTTAAAGTATTATTGAAGGAAAATCTGTATTATTCCAAGTGAATGTATGTTTGTAGACAGTTGAATAAAGTTGAGAATAAGTAGAGTTATGTTCGACTCTAGATCATATTGGCTCAAACCCACTACAGCTGTATTTAATGAGTAGAAAATCGATTTAATTACTTCTATATTGGGTCCCTTATTAGGTCTAGATAGGATTGATCATGTGGTAGCTCTGAGGTCTATTTCATTAAGGAATTCTTAGTCTCCTTACCATTCAGTGGCAACTTTTCAAGATTCTGTTTCTATCCCCCTACGGAGTCTTCAAAACAATACTAGGCCTTTGGAATTTTGCCATAACAGAAGACTCCTTGATATAACAGAACACAATAGCGTTCCTTTCCTAGAGATCCTGGTATGGAGAAAACTCTCCCATTTTCAGCAGAATAGGTACACACTTCACCCTGATCATTGGGTCCTAAGCCTATGCATAGTAAAAGAAGGGTATCAAATTTCTCTATCCTTCAATCTTCCTTGTCAAAGAAATCTCTTCTATTTACAGTTTATCAAAAAAAAAAAATCAGTGAGAGCTCATCTTTTGAACAGAGACAACAAAACATATAAAGAAACATTGTGGAGGAGGTTCCCAGAGTTTTACAAGTGGTTCCTACTACCCAAAATGGAGAGAAGTCTTACCCATGGGGTAGTACAGTATTGAAATAAAATGCCGTATATTTTAAATAATACAATAGAAGGGCAAGGTTATTGCAAGGAAAGAAAATAGCAGGAATTTTGTTTAGTTTTAGGGTAGATGTTGAAATTTAACTAGATTAGTAAGGGAGAAGTAATATGAATACCAGAGGAGTATATAAGTAACTAATTCTATTACCAAAATTTAATTTTTCTTTAATTTTTACTATTTTCTATGCAATTATATAGTCTTATATTATTGCTTTATGTTGACTACAGAAGTTTAATACTGTACTGAAAAATAGGAGCCAAACAGCTGCTTTCATGCTAATAAGGCCCACAGAAATGAGGTATGGAAAATGAGGTCACTAAGCATCATTTGACATACCCGGTACATCTAAAAAGGGATTTTGACGAAGGAAAAATCTATTTCTGGGAAGAGACCTGTGACGCCCGGTGAAAAGAAGTCCTTCTTTACACTTTTCAAATATAAATCTTCCAAATATACTAGAGAAAGATAAAAGCATGGAATGCAGAGGTTACTACCCTCGCGCGATCACCTTGTGGGTGTCGTGTATACAACAGAGGCGTGTGAAAACCACTATTCACAGGCTGTCTTCCATTTAGATAATCCCTTCATCAAAGGGGAGGGCCGTGACAGGCCCTAGAGAACACAGTTGGACTACCCCACCGACACCTACTACACATACCCGGTACATCTAAAATAGACGAAAGCTATGAACAGAACTTTAGGGAGAAATTGCCTCCCTAGTTTAGAGGGCTCTCTCCCACCTTCCAATCAGTTATATAATAGGTTTTTATGTAAATGCAACCATATGTAATTTGCCATGCTATAGCCAGTACAGTACCAAATAATCTGATGAATCTCTTAACCTACTTTTCTATGACTGCCTTCCCTTTCTCTAAGTTTCTTATTATTATTACTTTTAATTTAATACTATATCAGACAATACAATATACATAAGCCATATATTGCTCTTAATACTACTAAATGGTTCACCCTAAAAAAGTTATATCTATATATAGATATATATATATCATTATTAACTACCACTTGCAATCACCAAAATACACGTAAACTTACGTCAGATTCATATGGTATGAATCTCCTGGAGGGAAATGAGCTAGAACAGTGCTTCCATCTATGCCCTCCCACACGAAGTTGTGATGGGGAAATTTATTCACCAAGCTCCAACTCATCTTCTGAGTCAAGAACCGTTCCAAGCCAACATGCTTCAAAAGAATGAATTCATATTCTGTTAATATACACTTCACAAATACAAAGAAGAAATACTATTTTATTACATTCACTGAAAAAAATTGGAAAGCAGAGTTCAAAATTGTTAATATGATAATTTTTAGTCCCTTATTTCTTTTGGGTTTTGCAGTCTAGCTTAATACCAACTGCTCAAACTTATTACTTCTTTCATGCATAAGTTGAGAGAATAAGCTACACAAGGTCATTATCTATCCCAACCTAAAGGAAAGTGAAAAGTATGGGTTTGAAGCTTGCAGAAATTAATATGTTGTAGAATGGAATCAGGGCAATACTTTCAGTTTGGCTAAAGACAGAAAAGTTACTATATTAAGAAGATTATAAATATACGCAATTCACAAAGTAAATGTATTATGGATAAAAGTTTAAGAACAGAAAAAATCTCAGAGGAAGGTTACCCAAAACTGGAGCAAATATAACATTCTTTAATTTGCAGTTCCCTAGCTATACAAATTTGAGTCCTTTGATATAGGGATACATCTTCAGCAGTGCTGGGGCGACTATTGAATCGTTAACAAAATAAAGCAGTTGGTTAACAACCGGTGGAACAAAGGAGAAGCCCATTCCACACACCTGCCTACTGTTGTCTTCAGACCTACGTCTGATTGGGGCGGAAATCTAATTTAAAATACTACGGATTGTATGGCTAGGAAAAATTTAAATTACTGTACATTTAAAATTTGAATTTTTGTTCCTATACATATATGTGTTACTCTATGGACACGAGTCATGGTATGTCAATGAAACAATCTCCAATAGATTTAGTAGATTTGAGAATAAAGCCTTCAAAAGAATATTGGGAGTTAAATTGCAGGACAGAATTAGAAATGAAACTATAGGAGAAACTGTACAAAAAGTACTCCGACATGTAAGTCTGCAGCATCAGATGTTAAAACAGTATATAAGGGTTTTAGTAGCTGCATCCCCTAGAAACCACGAACAACAAACAGGTGAGCCAAATGTGTTACCTTTGACAGGAGGCATACTAAATACCATGAGGGAGCTGGGAGTACTATACAACTATTGAGCATCCACATCAGGATCCATAGAAAAGGGGTCCAAGAGTCTTAGGGAAAAGTCCATAAGGTTCAGAGAGACAAAGGTGGCCCAATACCCTCCAACTCACAATCAGTTCTAGGTGTGGCAACAGGTAAACCGGAGGTCTACAGTCAGGGCTTGGATTTTGAGTTCTTATATGAGGTGCTAGAGGCATACTCTGACATAAGTCGCATCAGTAAGCAAACAGCCTCAAGCCTGAACAAACAGTGTCTGGGCACTTTCTTCTTGTTTCTGCTTAGGACAGTGAAAAGGCTGCGGCACTCGCACAAGGCACGTCAAGTTGCCCTCAGGCAGCACTAAAGTAATCTGACATGACACCAGGTAAATTCGTGCCAATTTACATGGAGAGACATGTTCGAGAAGGTTCCAGACAAAGACAGGTATTCAAGACAGACAGACAACACGAATTATCTGAAACTTTTCTACTCTTGTTGATGCAGAGAACAGAGAGTCTTAACGATACCCTCCTCAGGTTAGCAGTAGGCACGTGAGCCATAGCCCGGAAGACATGAACCCTGGGAACCAAGTAAGAGGATAGGCAAGACTATACTGTACTAAGCTTCCTTTGAGCATTAACCAATTCCCTGATGAGGAGGGAGACATACAATACAGAGGAGCCTTTTCTTCTCCAATTTTCTTGCCGAAGCAGATAAGATATATAGTCTTGATGGGAAGACCCAATGATGTCTTCCCCAGGTTAGCAGGAGGGGATCAGAAAGGTGGAAACGAACGCATACTCCTTTACCTGGATTGTGAAAGGTCTTGATCCCTGGAGGGAGCGTTACTTTCTACCACTATATTCAAAGTATTTGCCATACAGCACCAGGTTCACACCCTTGCTGATCGAGCCTTAGGGAAACAGATGCTGGATGAGCTCCATAACCCCCTCCTAGAGGAGAATGGGGCTTCAAGGGTAGCGGATACCCTACAAAGTGAAGATCAAAACACACAAGTTTAAATAAATGCAACATAATAAGAGGCAGTCTGAGTTTATAAAGAAAACCATTCTTGCAGACTCACGAGTAAATTTCTATTGATGGCCATGCATATGCATAGTAGATAGATAAATATGTGTAAATATAGGGATCTGATTATAAATACAGTATCTCCTCCCAGGGAAGTTGGCTAATCAAATTACTAGAGTAAATTTGTATAAAACTGTACCTTTCAAATTAGTATCATATCAACAGAAATTTTAAGTTAATTTTAAACTAAATATGTAAATCTTGGCAATTTTCTAAATCGTAAAATTAAAATTTTTCATCATCATACACTTTGTCAATGTATTTAGACAAATATTTATTATATTAACCTTCATAAGTCCTGGGATTTGTGCTGAGTAACCAAATGTATCAGGAAGCCAAAACTCCTTGCAGGTCATACCCAATTCTTCTCGGTAAAATTTCTGCCCATAAAAGAATTGTCTGACGAATGACTCCCCACTGGGAATGTTCCCATCCATCTCAATCCACGTTGATCCTACTGGCAAAAATTTTCCCGCTGCCACTTGTGCCTTCACCCTCTCGTACAATTCTGGGTAGTACTCTTTACACCAAGCCCATTGCTGTGCCTTTTAAGATGAGATCATAAAAAAAACCTAGTAACTACAATATTATTTTTTAGTTTAGCATTTTAAACAAACACTTTTCCAGATCTTCCTAGGATGAAACAAGATATTAGACATATCTACTGTTTATTCATATCCATTTTCTAAAGACTGAAAAGACAAAATTCTAAAAGCAGTTAATAAATTTAAAATATCTACTCTACAGATATACTTGGTAAGTAATAAAACAAGACATGTATTCTCTTAATTTTCCAAAATATCACTTTTCAATAATTGACTATCAAAAGATAATAAATTGATTTGTTCTAATAAGCAAGCATAACATGAATTACAGTGGGCTATAATCAAAATAAAAGGTAAATTTTTTGTTTTATAGACAAAATCCTGTTTTAACTACATCCCATGCTAGTTGAATAGGTTTCAATTAAAAAATCATTAATTATCAAAAGTAAACCAGTTGTCAGAATTTTCAGATTGGGAGAATTAACCGTATCTCTCTCCTGCAAAATCACTTTATTTCTTTACTTTGTCCACAAATCAGGACAAATTTTAAAGAAGAAAGAGAAACAGAACAAGAAATTACTGTTTTCTTGTAATATAACAGGTGTATTTTAAGAATGTTACATGGTTACTTAAATGGGAAACAGTTTTCCTCTAAACTTAGCTGTCCCATCCAATCAATCAGAGATTACGGTACCATCAAACCTCTGCAACTGCTATATTAGGGTTTTTTCAAGAACAGTAGCCATTGCTGTCAATTGACTATATGAGTATGAAATCTGGACTTACAGTAGATGGGTTGTTATAATTTACAAACTTATGGATATGAGATTTGATTACGACCAGATGTCTTTTGGTTATTATGAAAATGTACCAGGGTACTGTGCAGACAATAACACATTAAACACATAAGGTTTGTTGTTAATGTGATTACACCAATACTCACACCTACATTAAATATGCGGTTACAAAAATGATTACAATTAATACAACTAAGTTAAAATTCATATAAAATATAAAATCTGATTTTGTAAAGGCATAAACTCAAGATGTATATTGAAACATACTTGTTAATACCATGACAATGTCCACAGGTATTAAAACTGTTTCTTAACATATTAGTGACCGGATACTATTGTACATCCATCCAGTAACATTGAATTACAAAAAATAAATTCTTACTGTATTTAAAGAAGAGTAAACTTTTACCTATGGACATGTTTAGTCTAAAGTAAAAGAAAAGGTCTAATAAAATTATACAAACATACTGTACCTTCTAAATAATTTTTTAATCAAACCTATTACTTTAATTATCATTATTAGTCATCATAAAAACACTTTCCAGCATCAGCCTCTAGACTACACATGCAGTCTTCTAGTTTTCAAGGTGATTTTAAGAATCCAGATGTGTATGCACCCCTTAACCCTTTTACCCCCAGGCTATTTGGAAATTTCCAACCCTTAACCCCCAGGGGTATATATTTTTTCCCCAGCACATTTTGCAGTATATATTTTTTTAAAATTGCTCTACCAGCCTTAATTTTTGTCATAGAGAGGTCAGGTTGGTCTCATTCTCTTGGAAAATGCCTGAATTTTCTCAAAAAATTATCAAAAATATGAAAAAACAAATTTTTATAGCATTTTTTTGCAAGGACGTACCGGTACGTCCATGGGGGGTAAAGGGATGGCTTTTGTGAAACATACCAGTACGTCCTTTGGGGGTAAAAGGGATAATCTATAGACCTTGTATGCACTAGCCCAAGGAGATTACGAGATAATCTTTATTTGTACCGTTTAAGCAATAGCTTTGTATTGAAAAGAAAATATTCTATCAAAAGTCCCCCTTAAACAAAAAATTAAAAAGGAAAGCTCACCTGTGATGCTACAAAAATATGTTCGGGGTAATTTTCCATGATTTTCAACTGAGAGGAAAAGCTTCTAGCTACTTTTCTTTTGGTTTCAGAGTATGGCCACAACCATGCAGTATCTAAGTGGCAGTTTCCTATGGCTGCTAGTGTGTGACAACGTGCCCCATTTCCTTTGGCAAAATACTGTTCAGCCAAGGCTATGGCACCACTAAAATACAATCAACATATTTAAAATTATTTCTATATATTATATAATACTGTATATATTATAAATACAGTGTACTTTATATATAATATATATATATATATATATATATATATATATATATATATATATATATATATATATATATATATATATATATATATACATATATGTATATATATACATATATGTATATATACACATATATGTATATATATATATATATATATATATATATATATATATATATATATATATATATACATATATGTATATATACACATATATGTATATATATATATATATATATATATATATATATATATATATATATATATATATATATATATATATATATATTCATACACTACACATTAGTACTGTCATGCTACTTGAAAATGTTTGAAAGAGCACGCTCAAGCTTGTCATTTCTTAACAATACTTTAAGAGTAAAAGAAATTAGGATAGGGGCTTATAACACCACAAGTACAAGGGAACCACACTGTACCTGTCATCACCGGCTATGATGCTGTTCACCATCTGGTTTGCAGTATACATAGCTTGGTATCCTCTATGGTCTGGAATCAATTCATTTGCTAGCTGATATAATACTTCTAGGTCATGAGTTAGCTGATAAACATTTGAGTCTAGCAAGGCAATTTCAGCTAGAGTTAAGGTAAACATCATGTCAGGATCTGGAGGGTCTGGAAATAAAATAAGTGGCATAATGATATTGCACTAATGATATACAAGAAGCAAAGCAATACAAAACTAACGTTCTCAGTATGACTTTGACAAGAATGTCACTAAAGCAGAATGAATGAATGAATGATTTAAAGTTTTCAGGCATCCTGACATCTAAGGTCATTGACGCCGGTAACATTTAATTTATGTATACAAAAATAAAAAATGAAATAAAATAAAAAATTAAAGGGTATTCAATTAAAATCATAAAAATTGAATGTCATAAAAGTTAAATATTTTTCAGAAGACCTGCTTCAAAAGCACCAAACAAAAACAAAGAAGTTATACCATATACTTGTGGATCCTGAGACCACATATGACAAGCATTCTACAGAAGCATTGACTGTAGATGGGTATTGCATGAACTCATAGTACCATTATTCATTCAGCTAGTAATTTTACTTCATAACACAGGGGCTAGATCGAAAATAACTCTTCTAGGAAAAGGACACTCCAAAATCAAACCATTGTTCTCTAGTCTTGGGTAGTGCTGTAACCTCTGTACCATGGTCTTCCACTGTCTTTGGTTAGAGTTTTTCTTGCTTGAGGGTACACTCGGGCACACTATTCTATCTAATTTCTCTTCCTCTTGTTTTGTTAAAGTTTATATAGTTTATATAGATATTTATTTTAATGTTACTCTTAAGATGTTTTATTTTTCATTGTTTCCTTTCCTCACTGGGCTATTTTCCCTGTTGGAGCCCCTGGGCTTATAGCATTCTGTTTTTCCAACTAGGGTTGTAGCTTAGCAAGTAATAATAATAATAATAATAATAATAATAATAATAATAATAATAATAATAATAATAATAATAATAATAATGTGCAGCATTTCAAAAAATAGATAAATATTAGTACAGTACATCATTGAACACCTAAGGAATCCTTACTGTTTACCATACAGATGGGCAGTTACACTACTTGTCCTAATTGAACAAGGACACACTAATTCAGTGATTTTAACTAGCTTCCAGCCTGTCATAAAGCTAAAAAATTCAAAACTAAACAAAAACTAGAGGGGCACTCAGTAGAGCGCAGACCTCCGCCACGGCAGCTTATTTCTTGACCCGGACCCTAAATCTTTGACCTAGGACTTTTGAAAGCTGAATCACTTTCACGTTTCAACATAGCAATTAATCCCTAAAAGTATCACTAATCTATGAGAAAAATTGGGACCTTCGCCATGGCAGCTTGTTTCTCGACCTTGATCTTAGACCTAGGACTTTAAAAAATTGAATCATTCCACGTATCAACATAAAAATGAATCCCTGAAAGTTTCACTACTCTATGAGTAAAATTGTGGACAGGAAGTTGTTCACACAGACAAACAAATGGACAAACAGGGGCAGAAACATAACCTCCTCTCCAACTTCGCTGGCTGAGGTATAAAAAAAAAAAAAAAGTTTTTCATAATTCTATAAATGCCATAATCCTAAATGCTGAGGTAAATCTTTAATCCCCTGTGTAATTTAGATAAGAGTATCAAGATTCATGGCCAAAATATATTGTTAGCTAGAAGTAAACAAAAACTGAACCATTTGAATGCTAATTTAAAAAAAAAAGATTCCAATATCAAAATTTTACAATAATTTTCTTATGAGGAGTACACGGTAATTATCAACAAATAACTCACCAATCTGATCCCCAGAGTAAGCACCAAGAAGTTTATTGGCTGCCATTTCAATATAAAAGACCTGAGGGCCAGCCTGACCTTCATAGCTCCTAGTTATGGTGTAATAAGACCTTTTAGCAACAGGATCTCCTGTAGATAATCCCTGCAAAAATACATGTTATAAGGTAATGTCCCTCACAACCTTGTTCTCTCTCTAGCCCTCAAATATACTGATACTCCTATTTAATTTCAAATACACTAGACTATCACTCAGACCATCTTGACTAAAAATTCACTTTACTACAATATTTATTGGGGGTAAACTTAACAGTTTCCAGTTTCCACAACACTTTTTAGGATTACATGGAATATCACAACATTATTAAAAGTACTTAGATGCTTATACCACTTGAAATGCAGTTTAATCTATTGGATCTATCTCTTTAACTACTGTTCTTGGGAATTTAGTTTGACAGCTGTGTGATGCACTCAAGTGTAAAGGCATCCAACACAGTTGAAATAGTTTATTTATGTATTATAGTATGTATGATGTAGGTATGTATATAGAGTATGTATGTATGTATGTATGTACTAGTTTCAACTTTCAAATATTCCGCATAAATTGTTTTACAGAATTGTGTATTTTTTCATTTCATCATAGGATTCGATCTCATTTATGATTCAATTTATCCAGTTTAGAACAATATCCTGTTATAACTACACCTGAATGCGTTGCATAAAAGATAAAAATTCTCTTATAAGAAAGTATATTCTTCCCCACATTAATTCTAAATACATTCTAGCATGCCCTTATTACAAAGGTATTAAACAAACAATGCCAATCATATGAAAGGTATTAAACAAACAATGCCAATCATATGAAAGGTATTAAACAACCAATGCCTATCATATGAAAGGTATTAAACAAACAATGCCTATCATATGAAAGGTATTAAACAAACAATGCCTATCATATGAAAGGTATTAAACAAACAAT
>NC_090742.1:21916134-21969595 GCF_036898095.1 Palaemon carinicauda
ATTTATCTAATTTAACATGCCTGTACAGATAATCGTGATATTTTATTATCTACAGTAGCCTTAAATAACCAGAAATGAACTACGGTCTGCCAATACAGCATTAGCTTCCGTTCCAGAAAACCTATTACACGATTAAACTCATTCTAAATTTCTTGTAACCATACAACATCAGGATTTTATCTTTATAATAAGTTTTCTAATGTCACGGCAGCTCATCATTTAAATCTAAAAGGGAAAATCTAAGTCCAAACCATATTCAATCGAAATGATGTAGTACAATATAACCTACACGTAAGCAGAGTTGCCAGGTTTTCTAAATGAGAAAAGGTCAATTTCTAATCAACAGAGGCTTTAAAAGGACAACCCATTAATAGAAAAAGGTCAAAAATATAGTATTGAAGGCTCGGCTTTTTTCATATTACTAAAGGCCAACCTATTTAAATACAAAAGGTCAAATTTGAGTTTTTTTTGGCAGGTAAAAAGGCCAAACTGGCAACCCTGCACGTAAGTTACGTTTCTCCGCCTAACCTATCCTAGGGGACAGCTGGCATGTCACATGGTACAATTGTTTTCCTCAATTAATATAGGAATTATGCTTCACTATCTCACACTACATTTGACTCACGTGGTCACACTAGGCAGGCAACTTGAAACACTTCGTAACATTAAATTACATACCGAAGTTGTAGATTGCAGACACGAGCTGTTGATATCTTCCATCTTGAAAATTCTTGTAGTTGATCAATCAGTCCACACTTTTATCTAAGAAATGCAAATAGCACACATCAGACACAATGGTCCTCTTTAATAATATGCCCATGACCCATTCCCGTGGCTAAGCCACAGAAATACGTTCCACAAATGAAATGTAACACAGAGCAATGCAGTCATGCCTGTGTAGTAAAGGGAAACAGTGCCGACCAAAGTGACGTCACTGACGTGACCAGAAAGTTACTTTTTAGGCTGTCATAGTTCTCAACATCAGTTTTAAAGGGTAAAAAAATCCGTATTATAGTTCAAATGTTTGAACCAGCTTGGAGTTTCGATCGTGTTATAATCGAATTTCCTTATGTAAAATTAGGGGTTGTCGGAGAACGTGATAGTACAGATAATTTCTTATAAATTCGATGTAGTTTTGAGTAATGAAATTGAAAGGAAGGAGGCTACAGAGTAAACTTGAGTTTTTTGTTTGTTATAATACCAATACATTGAGTTTTGAAAGTATTAGTTAGGATTCTTATATATTTGAATGGCAACAGTAATATTTTCATATTCATTTATAATGTCATGTTTGTATGGGGCTCTAATCTGTTTTGCTAAGTATCTTTTTGTAATATTTTTTTATACAACATGGCCTTTTATTTCTTTATATTTCTAGTGATTTTTCTTCACACACACATACACACACATACACACACACACTTATATATATATATATATATATATATATATATATATATATATATATATATATATATATATATATATATATATATATATATATATATATATTTCGGTCATGCTCAGTGATATTACCAGACGTATAACTACTTGGTCTCTTCCCATCCCTCAGATAGGGTGGAGAGGAGTAGTCATACTCTGGTGAGTGTATATGTGCCTATCTATGTAAATATTTAACCGTCATTTTGACGTGTCACATAATATATATATATATATATATATATATATATATATATATATATATATATATATATATATATATATATATGTATATATATACAGAGAGAGAGAGAGAGAGAGAGAGAGAGAGAGAGAGAGAGAGAGAGAGAGAGAGAGAGAGAGAGAGAGAGAGAGAGAGAGTGGCGAAATCTAACAGAGGCCCTTGGCGTCAATAGACGTATGAGTAGATGATATACATAATATATATATATATATATATATATATATATATATATATATATATATATATATATATATATATATATATATGTATGTATGTGTGTGTGTGTGTGTGTGTGTGTGTGTGTGTGTGTGTGTGTGTGTGTGTGTGTGTGTTTGTAGCTACTGGAACTTAGGAGTCCAGTCTGATGATGAAAGCCATAGTGCAGAATCTATGACACCCAAAAATTTTGAGATGAATAGTAGTATGGTCATCATGAATTGAGGCAAACCGTGGCCATTCAGCTCTATATACTCCTGAAGGTAGATCTGGGGTTGCTTAATCCCTTAATAGAGATCTGGCTAAATTTAGTGCATGGTGAAAATTATGGGACATGAAGTCTAATGCTAACAAAACTCAAAGTATGATGTAAGTGGGTCGAGGACAGTTACTTCTCAACATCCGGATCTCAGCATTGATAATGTTTCTTTAACTCTGTATGACTTAAAATTTTTAGTGTGATTCTCGACAGAAAGTTTACTTTTGAGAAACACGTTCGGTCTGTGTCTTCTTCAAATGCACAGAAAATTGGCTTATTGAAAAGGTCTTTTAAAGATATTTGGTGATCAATCTATTCTGAAGAAGTGTTTTAATTCTTTCTTTCCACCTTGTTTCGAATATTTTTCTCCTGTCTGGTCTTCAGCTGCTGATTCTCATCTGGACTTGTTGGACAGGAACTTCTATTAAATTTCTTATTCCTGATCTAGATAATAATATCTGGCACCGTCGTTCAATTAGTTCATTATGCATGTTGCATAATATCTTTTATATTTCTGATCATCCTTTACATTCATATCTTCCCGGGCAGTTCCATCCTGGTCGTAATACTAGGCATGTAGTTAATTTTAATAGTCAGGCCTTCTCCATCATGAAGCTCAATACTACACAGTATTCTAGAGGTTTCATTCCAGCTGTGACCAAGTTGTGGAATGATCTTCCTAATCGGGTAGTTGAATCAGTAGAACTTCAAAAGTTCAAACTTGCAGCAAATGTTTTTGTGTTGAACTGGCTGACAAGTCTTTTTATAGTTTATTTATAAAATATCTGTTTCGATGTTGTTGCTGTTTTTTAAATATTCTATTTTCATAATTCATTATTTTTCATTTCGTTTATTTTTTCCTTATATCCTTTCCTCACTGGGCTATTTTACCTTGTTGGAGCCCTTGGGCTTATAGCATCTTGCTTTTCCAATTAGGGTTGTGGCTTAGCTAGTAATAATAATAATAATAATAATAATAATAATAATATCAGGCAAGACGCGACTAAAATAGAGGAAATAGAAGCTGTCGTAATCATTACTTATGTAGATATTAAACGTTTTTGTATAATAAGTGATAACACAATGACCAATTCTTTATACTAAAATTATTTCTATTTCCAGGTGTATAGAGAACATGGGGGATCAACATATGCTGGAATATACGAATTCCATAATCCAATACTTCTAGTCGGGGATCCAGACCTTATGAAGTATATTTTAGTCAAGGATTTCAGCCACTTCACCGACCGCCGCATTCAAAGTGTCATGACGACTGAGAGGGACAACGTCATGAACTACATGTTGACATCGAAGAGGGGCGACGAGTGGAAATCGCTGCGCTCGGCTATTTCGCCAGCATTTTCTTCTGGCAAGATGAAGGATATGTTTCATCTCGTCTGCGCTAAAGCTGATGCCCTCGTTGCATTTTGTTTGGCGGAGACCGTCAAAAAACCCTTCATTGACATGAAGTACAACTTTGGTCGCTATACGGTGGACACCCTTGCCTCCTGCGCCTTTGGCATTGAGTGCAACTCTCTCATAGATGAAGAAGCTGTTTTTCCCAAGAAAGTTGCAGAGTTCTTCCGAGTGCCAAGGTCCAGGCTGTTCAAATTCTTATTCTACCGTCTCGCGCCCAAGGTCTTCTCGTTATTACAGCTGCGATTGAACCCTCCCGAGCTGGACTTTTTTAGGGACGTTGTGACGCAGACCATTTCACAGAGGAAGAAGAGTGGAATTAATCGAGGCGATTTCCTAGACCTTCTTCTGGATGTGAGATCTCAAGAAACAATCAAAGATCGAACTGAGCAAACAACGGATTTGCTTGAAGATCCCGATCACATAGGATCTCTCGCCAAGGGTATGGGAGATATTCTATGGAAAAATAAAGTTTGATGGTCCTTTCAATCATATGGGAGCGATTACCTCCAGACAAACACAAATTATAATGAATCTTCATTCATTTGTATTCATTAGAAATGAAGGACTTTTTAATAGCAGGTGTAGTTAAAAAAAAAAAAAAAAAAAAAAAAAAAAAAAAAAAAAAAAACTATATTGTAAAACAAGGTTTGACAAATGAAGAAAAAAATTATTACTAGAATATCTTGGTAATGAAACAAAAATACGAGATAATATCAAAGTTTAGATTGCTCTGAAAACCAGTGAAAGTTTTCTTTTTAGTGGCAATTAATGAAACTGAAATAAAGAAAAATAATTCTTATTTATTAGCAGGTCTGGATGACAATACAGTTGTAGCCCAGTGCCTGCTGTTCCTCGTGGCTGGCTACGACACAACCGCATCGACACTGGCCTTCGCTACGTTCCTCCTGGCGAAGTACCCAAAGGAGCAGGAGAAACTTCGAAGGGAAATTAGAGAGCTTGTTGATGACGGGGAAGGGAAGCTTCCTTACAATGCCCTTATGGAAGCAAAATTTCTCGACTCGTGTTTGATGGGTAAGATGGCATCGAGAATAAGAGGATAAGTGGCTATAATTTTAGCTTAAATGGATCTTACTATTAGGATTCTATTGTATGATATTTTCTTAGGTAAAGCTGAGTTGTATGTATATACAGTGAAAACGGATGACAAGTTGCAAGGAAAAAATTTGCTGTACATTGTTACTTCTTCAGTGATCAAATGATGTCAATATAAAATTTACATAGTAAGGTAACTTGGCTACTTGGATAAGTCCTTCTTAGTAAGGTAGCCACTGTTAAAATGAGTGCCAGGAAGGTAGTCACTGTGAAGGTAAACCCAAGGAAGGTAGCCACTTTTAAGATTTGTCTCCGTAAGGTAGACTATTTTATTGTGAGTCTGTAGGGGTTCGGCCAGACCAAGCGTGGCTAGCGGCGAGGTTATGGCGGCAAGAGGTTATGGCGGCAAATTGAAACCTTAGGTATCTTATGTAGGAGGCCAGATAGGAGGCGCGGGCCACATACATAAGATACCTAAGGTTTCAATTTGTCGCCATAACCTCTTGCGGCGCGGCGAGGTTAGCGGCAAGAGGTTATGGCGGCAAATTGAAACCTTGCCGTTAACCTTGCCGTTAACCTCGCCGCTAGCCGCGCATGGTCTGGCCGGGCCCTAAGGTTTTCACTGTTGGGATAAGCCGTAGTATGGTAGCAACTTTTACAAGGACTCTTTCATTTTCTAAAACAAGTTCTTCCTTTATTTTCAGAAACGCTGAGATTATATCCACCTGGTCCACGTTTACAACGCATGTGCACCAAGGCATACAAGTAAGTTGGATGGTACTGTAGACTTGATTTTACTCAAAGCGCTTGTGTGCTTTTACAATTGATAATTTCGGTCATATACTTCATTTATCTCAGTTCTCATTCTCGGATTTTGAATATATTTATCATGACATGAGTTTATGAATGCAAGTGAATATGTGTTACATTTTCTAAGCATTTATTTTTAACAGTGACTGTTTGCAATTTGGTTTTCACAAGTCTTGGAGCATATGATACCCTTCTTCAATTTCCAATGCTGTACAGAAATCCTTTGATTGTGGTCAGGAAGTTTGTATGATTGGGTTTTACTTTAGTGTTGCCTTTGACCTTATAATCACGAGGCCCTTGTTTTCAAACTCAGACGATTGCGAGTAGGTGGGTCTTTTCTGAGTATCATTATTGATTTTTTTAGTAGTAGATTGTGAGAGTAGTTGTTGATGGACAACGTAGTGAGCATAGAAATACAATATCTGGTGTTCCTCAGGCTAGTGTTCTTGGACTATTACTTTTTATACCATATACACATAATATTTGGTTTGGCCTAGAAAACAACCTCGTTGCATATGCAGATGATGCTACTCTTCCTGCTTCAATTCCATCTCCTAATTGTAGACCTAGGGTTGCTGGATATCTTTATGGAAATTCGGCTAAAATTAGTTTATGGTGCAAATTATAGGGCAGGAAGCTTCGTGATCTCTAAGAAAAGCTCAAAGTACTATTGTAAGTAGGTCGAAGATGGTGGCTCCTCAATATCCAGATCTTTGCATAGATAATATTTTTTTAACTATATACAACTCCTTTAAAATCTTATATTTATTTCTTTATTGGAAATATATTTTTGAGAGACACATTCTGTCTGTATCCTCTTCAATTGCACACAAAAAATGAAGATTTTAGGTGATCAATCTATTCTAAGAAAAAAAAAAGGTTTTAATTCTTTCACTCTACTTTGTTTCAAGTATTGTTCTCCTGCGGCCTGGTTTACAGCTGCTAACTCTCATTCTAATTTGTTGGACGAAAACTTGCTGTCTTTTAAATTTCATACGACTAATCTTGATATTAATCACTGTCACTGTCATCCAGTTAGTTCTTTATGAATGTTGCATAAGATTTTTCATAATTCTGACTATCCTTTTGCATTTAGACTATCCCAAACTGTACCATCCCGTATGCAGGGCCAGGGGCACATTATCGATAAGGCTGACTAGACTGAAGACTAGGGGCCCAGCAAGAGCAGGGATTTGTGGAACTTATTTCTTCTAATGTTGCATTATTTACTTCACTTTTAATATTTTTATAATAAATTGTATGAAAAGAGAGCGTAAAATGTGCCGGGAGGCTCTTTTGACATAGTACTAGGTATGCAGTTAATACTAACAGTCTTAGCTTCTCCATTATAAGGCTCAACACTACACAGTAATCTAGAAGTTTTATTCCACCAGTGACCAGATTGTGGAGTGATCATCCTAATCTTGCAGTTGAATCGGGGATACTTCATAAGTTCAAACTTGCAGCAAATGCTTTTATGTTGAACAGGTTAACATAAGTCTCTCTTCATATTTTATATATGACAGATCTATTTTAACATTATAACTGATCTTAAAATATTCTAAATTGTTTCTTCATTACTTCTCATAAATAGTTTATTTCCTTTCCTCACTGGGCTATTTTTTTTCTCCATGGGATCCCTAGGACTTGTAGCATCCTGCTTGTTCAACTAAGGTTGTGGCTTAGCTAGTAATAGTAATACTAAAAATAATGATAATATGAATGGTGACTACCGGAAAAAAAGAGGACATAAAAGTGGGTGCTTGAAGTTATTTGTCTATATATTGAGATTTTAGGCCTGTTTAAATCATCCTATGAACGTCCAATTACTTGCCCTATTTTTCTCTATCATATTGCATACAGTATACATACCAGTCCATATTATGCTTCCTTTGATATATATAGATTGTATGTACGACTGAATAACACCTTACAAGATTTTCAGGAATGCTTCAATACCTTTACTAGTTTTTTACCATTTTAATTGAACATTGATTGGGAAATTACTTTCAAATCTCAAAGGAATTCTTCATTCTATAATATCTAATTCGAACACCTCACCCATGGAATTATGGAATGTTTATTGTGATGAATGACATATTTTCCTTCTACTAAAGGCCTATCTCAAAAGTACAAACTTGTTTGCTTACATAGTCCCTTTTTTCTCATTACCATGAAGACTAGGCCTCAACCTTTTTCTACCTTTTCTCAATTTCCAATTTTCCTTGCAAAAAATATATTTGTAATTATCTTATCAAGTTAAAGAATCCATAGATTATTAGTGTATTTAACAAATAAATACAATATGCAGAATAAATATCATTTCTAAATTTTATTGCAGATTACCTGGAACTAACCTGACCATTCCTGAGGGGTCTGTCGTACAATGTCAGGTTTGGAGCGTTCACAGAGATCCCCGTTACTGGCCAGAAGCTGAGGAGTTTCTGCCAGACCGCTTCATGCCCGAGAACAGGGGCAACATCAAGAGTTTTACCCACATACCCTTCGGAATGGGCCCTAGGAACTGTGTAGGTGAGGACACAAGCTGTAACCCATGGTGGGAAATGAAACCTGCAAAACTGGGCAAATTTATCTCAGAAATTGTTTGTTTCAGAATAAGATCTGTGTCATGTTAAGAAAATAGGAGCAGAAACTAATGGCGAGGAAGAGATGAGCCATTAAAATCATGAACAGTTAAAACAGGATGATGTTGTTCTACAGGCGTAAATTAACAAACAACTAAGTAATGATAATAATAGCAAACTAATAGATAACTGAATTACTGAAGAGAAATTCAAGTAACCAATTGGTTTCCTTTTTCGTATATACTTAATTACAGGTTGGTTTCAATATCGAAAATAATGCTTGCTTTCCCTAAAGAGAGACAAAAACCCGCCAATTGTCTTAACCAAACTGTAAAAGGCATACAGTAATATGTGTTCTAAAGTTGAATACGTGTAGGCCTACTACGTTCATAGTATACTGGGGAATAGTAAATGACATCCTCGGCAACTATGTGCTGCCAATTAAATGCAAGGAACATTAAGATATTTCGAAATTGTTATTCTTCAAGTCTTTCTTCTTTATAACAGCAATTCAGTTAACATAGTGATTTTAATCATACGTTATATTTATCTAAGCAGTGCATTTACTCATCATTCAATCATCATAGTATTACAAACCCTTTTCTTGAGTAGATATTTCTCGGTATCAAATTTTTATTTATCTAAGTGTTTTATTATTATTTGTTTTTTGTTTGAATGAACAATTCAAGAAAGGTATTTTTTATACGATACTTAACTGAAAAGTTCCATCAATTATTATTATTATTATTATTATTATTATTATTATTATTATTATTATTATTATTATTATTATTATTATTATTATTATCAAGAGATTATTCTATAGACACTTGTTCCCTGAAATTTCAGTGATAGCAAAAACTGAACAAATTAATTGATAAAAATAAATCTTTCAACGTTATTTCCTATTTCGTTTACATCTGATTCTTTCCAGGGATGAGATTTGCCCTCATGGAGGCCAAAGTTGCTCTTGCTAAGTTGGTCTTAGCAGCAGACTTGAGATTAGCCCCGGGCTGCGAAGAGCTCGTCCTTGAGGGAGGTAACACGGGAGTTCTAAGACCCAAGAATGGTGTCAACATTATCTTGAGCCCGCTGAAGGAGGAATGAAGATGTGGTACTACATTATGTTTAACTAAATTAAGTTTATTTTATTAATAAAGGAAAATATTATAACTGTATAGATAACCTTTAAATAGCTTTGATAATTTTTTTTCCGAACAAAGGGTATACTTGACTGTTCCATGAATTAAGGGGTTTAGTCAAACATGTGGGCGCCGGTTGGTATGAAAATGTCTGACATTTGTAGGGTTATCAAAATTGAAATTATAACAAACTCCGCACCCACGCACTAATGTTCTAACCCAGACAGTGATTTCGAATAAAACAAGTTGTATCTAATTTCAGGGGAAATGTGGTTACATGCTGATATCTTTTTGACCCCCCGTGTTATAGATCACAATGGTTTGGGTGCACTACAAACTGGGTGCTTACTGAGGTCAATTATAGCTCCTTGTCCCAGCCCCTGAGACTACCCTTGTATGGTTGCTGTGGCCTGATTGGTAACGTCTCTGCCTGATGTTTGCCAGTCGGGGGTTCGAGTCCCGCTCAGACTCGTTAGTGTCTTTAGTGTTTGCAACCTTACCATCCTTGTGAGCTAAGGCTGGGGGGTAGGAGCAATTGGGGGAGCTAATAGGTCTATCTGCCTTTCCCTCCCTGGCCCTAGCTTTGGTGGAGAGGAGGCTTGGGCACTGATCATATTATGGTCAGTCTCTAGTGTATTGTCCAGCTTGATAGGGAAATGACACTGTTCGTTGCCTCCGCTATACATGAACGACCTTTAAATCACCATCGTTAAGATAAAGAGAGCCCTGTCACTGCTACAAGGGGACTTCTTCCTCTTGTGGGTAGATAAGGCAAAGGTGGGAGGATGCTGTTCTCAGAGAACGGGTAGTTCAATGATCTGCATGGCTCTATCATACGTGAGTGGGGCATTTTCAAGGGAGAAGCCATTTTCCTGTCTCTCCTAAAAACAAAAAATGCTGGCCTTTAGGTCCCACGTTAGGATCATGAAATATGATTATTATAATCTTTCTGTACCAGTAGAGATCTTGTAGAGTGTCTATACAGAATACAATAAATTATTGATGAAAGAAAATCGGTAATGGCAGTGCATGGCAGACAATAAATCTCCTAAAAGGCTATGAGCGACATGTAAATAAAGAACCATTTCATGCAGACGGCTTTGATAGAAAATGGACAGGGTATCTATATAAAACAGAAACAATAAGATAGAAAATGGTAACCAATCTACATTATACATGAGCTGAATAAACATAAGATACATATAATAATAGAATGAAGATGGTTCTTCACAAAACGCTATATGTTAAAAGAATTATGAAAAGAGAGAAAAATTGTGAAAAATTTTCATTTGATTCACAAAATGCCTGTCACTAAAAATTTCCTAGAATTCATTACACGACCATAAGAATAAAAGAAATATTCTCCGGATCAGTTGGATATCCATTGCCACTAACGAAATACCAATGAAAATCACCTAAATGTCAAATGTAATTAAGAATATCTTGATTACCAAACTGAATAGTAGCCTAAATCTAGTACAAACCTTTCGGTGATCTTATAAAAATCACAATTTTACGGATAAATTACTAAAATGTCACCGGAATCACCGATATATCGAATAGATTGAGTAACTTTCAGGGTCATTGCAGTCATGTATATGTGCTTTTGGAAATCGCAATAAATTACTAAAGAAAAACTTTCCAGTATAAAGTCAGGGAGAAGTCAAAATTTTATGATGCCCAACATTTGTAGGAAACTGAATAATTATAACCTAAATTCTGGATTACATAAACCTATGTAAATTTAAATGAATGAGTCATAAGTGTGGTAAATAAACATTCATTTGAGTTAAGCCCGTTTTAGTGGTTCTGTGTATGGGGTAAGGGATGGGGCTTGTGTCTTTGAGCAGGGAAACTAAAGGACGGTGAGCAACAGCTGGTCAAGAGAAAGAGCGGTGAAGGAGGCAAAAGCCTAGGCTGACGTGAAGGGATAAGATATGAAAGATAAAGAAACAGTCTGTGATAAAATAAAGAGAGCCACATGGGTGAGAGGTGGGGAAGATGAAGGAGGTGGATGGTGCGGAGGAGGAAGCTGCAACCAGGGTGACATTATTATTATTATTATTATTATTATTACTTACTAAGCTACAACCCTAGTTGGAAAAGCAGTATGCTATAAGCCCAGGGGCTCCAACAGGGAAAATAGCTCAGTGCGGAAAGGAAAAAAGGAAAATAAAATATTCTAAGAAGAGTAACAACAATAAATATCTCCTATATAAACTATAAAAACTTTAACAAAACAAGAGGAAGAGAAATAAGATAGGAGAGTGTGCTCGAGTGTACCCTCAAGCAAGAGAACTCATGCATAAAAAAGTGTAATGATGAGTAAAAGGCGACAATGATAATATTCCGTATAAAAACAGTAATATAGATATATGAATGAACAGATGTTAGAAGGAATAAGCAGAGAGAATTGATATTAAATCAAAGGAAAATAAGAGAAACAGAGTGAAGAAAAATTGGTTGGGCCGTTAGAGAGAAGGCTGGTAATCTGAGATGTGGCATCAATGGGAATGGGGGAATCTGTTCAAAACCAGGCGCCTTCCATAATCAGCCGTTTTTTCGCTGCGTTGAGTGTAGGTTAGGTTATATGTCAGTAATAAAATAAATGCAGACCAATTTCCTAGACTCCCTTAAGAACTGCATTTACAGTACAGCATTAATATTCATTATTCCTAAATCTATATTTGATTAGGCGGTGTCATGGTGGCAAACGGTTTTTTTTTTTTTTTTTTTTTTTTCTGGAGGGGGGGGGGTTGATTAAGTGACTAATGTAATCAATATATAATTCAGAACACGCAGAGATCATGTGCGTATCAGTGCGGCATATAAAATTCAGAGTAAAACAACAGAGCTTTGGTAAATATTTACCCATCTGCACCAGTAGACTGCATCAAAATTTGGATGCCATGTCCGCAATCCTCCATAACCAAATAGCCCATCTTCCATGCACATCCCTACGTATTATTATTATTATTATTATTATTATTATTATTATTATTATTATTATTATTATTATTATTATTATTATTATTATTATTATTATTATTAACCAAGCTGCAACTCTATAGCCAGAAAAGCAGAATACTAAGTAAGCATAGTAGGGTAAGGCAATTTTGGACACCTTTTTAGTAACCTTTGTACAAAATCTATATTAATAATTTATGACCAAATACCAAACATGTTTACTTTTAGCATTAGAGGCTCTTTGACCTCTATTTTGAGGCTCCTTACTATTAGCATTAGAGGGTCTTTGACCTCTATTTTGAGGTTCCTTACTTTTAGCATTAGAGGGTCTTTGACCTCTATTTTGAGGCAACTTACTTTTAGCATTAGAGGGTCTTTGACCTCTATTTTGAGGCTCCTTACTTTTAACATTAGAAGGGGTTTGACCTCTATTTTGAGGCTCCTTACTTTTAGCATTAGAGGGTCTTTGACCTCTATTTTGAGGCTCCTTACTATTAGCATTAGAGGGTCTTTGACCTCTATTTTGAGGCTCCTTACTTTTAGCATTAGAGGGTCTTTGACCTCTATTTTGAGGCTCCCTACTTTTAGCATTAGAAAGTCTTTGACCTCTATTTTTAGGCTCCATACGTTTAGCATTAGAGGGTCTTTGACCTCTAGTTAGAGGCTCCTTACTTTTAACATTAGAAGGTCTTTGACCTCTATTTTGTGGCTCCTTACTTTTAGCATTAGAGGGTCTTTGACCTCTATTTTGAGGCTCCATACGTTTAGCATTAGAGGGTCTTTGACCTCTATTTTGAGGCAACTTACTTTTAGCATTAGAGGGTCTTTGACCTCTATTTTGAGGCTCCTTACTTTTAACATTAGAATGTCTTTGACCTCTATTTTGAGGCTCCTTACTTTTAGCATTAGAAAGTCTTTGACCTCTATTTTTAGGCTTCTTACTTTTAGCATTAGAAAGTCTTTGACCTCTATTTTGAGGTTCCTCACTTTTAGCATTAGAGGGTCTTTGACCTCCATTTTGAGGCAACTTACTTTTAGCATTAGAGGGTCTTTGACCTCTATTTTTAGGCTCCTTACTTTTAACATTAGAAAGTCTTTGACCTCTATTTTTAGGCTCCTTACTTTTAGCATTAGAGGCTCTTTGACCTCTATTTTGAGACTGCTCACTTTCAGCATTAGAGTCTCTTTGACCTCTATTTTGATTCTCCATACGTTTAGCATTAGAGGGTCTTTGACCTCTAGCTTGAGGCTCCTTACTTTTAGCATTAGAGGGTCTTTTACCTCTATTTTGAGGCTCCTTACTTTTAGCATTTGAGGGTCCTTGACCTCTATTTTGAGGCTCCTTACTTTTAGCATTAGAAGGTCTTTGACCTCTATTTTGAGGCTCCTTACTATTAGCATTAGAGGGTCTTTGATCTCTATTTTTAGTCTCCTTGCTTTTAGCATTAGAGGCTCTTTGACCTCTATTTTTAGGCTCCTTACTATTAGCATTAGAGGGTCTTTGACCTCTATTTTGAGGCTCCCTACTTTTAGCATTAGAGGCTCTTTGGCCTCTATTTTGAGGCTCCATGCGTTTAGCATTAGCGGGTCATTGACCTCTATTTTGAGGCTCCTTACGTTTAGCATTTTACGGTCTTTGACCTCTAATTTTAGGCTTCTTACTTTTAACATTCGAAGGTCTTTGACCTCTATTTTGAGGCTCCTTACTTTTAGCATTAGAGACTCTTTAACCTCTGTTTTGAGGCTCCTTGCTTCTAGCATTAGAGTGTCTTTGATCTCTTTTTTGAGGATCCTTACGTTTAGCATTAGAAGGTCTTTGACATCTATTTTGAGGCTCCTTACTTTTAGCTTTAGAGTCTCTTTGACCTCTGTTTTGAGGCTCCTTGCTTTTAGCATTAGAGGGTCTTTGATCTCTATTTTGAGGCTCCTTATGTTTAGCATTAGAGGGTCTTTGATCTCTATTTTGAGGCTCCTTACTTTTAGCAGTAGAGGGTCTTTAACCTCTATTTTGAGGCTCCTTACTTTTAGCATTAGAGGGTCTTTGACCTCTATTTTGAGGTGCTATACTTTAGCATTAGAGTTTCTTTGACCTTTTTTTAATCCCCTTACCTTTAACATTAAAAGCTCTTTGACCTTTATTTTTGGGTGCTTTGTTTTTAGCACTAGAGGCTCTTTGAGACCTCTGTTTTAAGGCGACTAACCGCTAATAGTAGAGGCTATTTGACCTCAGTTTTTGGGTGACTTACCTCTATAATTAAAGGCTATTTTTTATACTTCTCCATATAAAGGCTTTCCTTCTCTATTCTCCTCTGTCTTTTACAGTTTTCAAGATCTTTTTTGCTTAGTTCGCCAGTCACCTTCGAGATTTTAAGAGACATTTCAGTGCTGTTTGTCCTCTGTTCGTTAGATTCCTCGGAGAAATCGATGGCTTTCATGTCTTTACCTATAAGGGTGATGGGTAAAGACATGGATGCCATTGATTTCTCTGCATACACTATACGCAATCATACTAAAGTCAACGAAGAACAACACAATATATTTACTAATGCCGTCCAGATATGTTCTATCTTCAATACCGAATTTTGAAGAAACACACGTCGCTCACCGCTTTGCACCAATGCAATCCAATTATAGGGCATCGTCGCTAAACCGCAAGCAAATTATCCTTCAAGGCGCTTACATTATGATCTTCAAAGCTCGCCAACTTCGGCAGCACCTATCCAAACTATCTGTAAATGAAGGTGTTCCGAATAGCCTCCAGTTCATCCTGTAGTTATAACAAAATTCTCACAGTAAGTTACCTGTTCCGCCAGAACGCGAGCTCTGTGAGTAAAGTGAAATCCTCCTCCCAATGTCCACTGCGTAAACTTCCATAGCTACAGTACATACAGATCGTGAGGTGTTGTAAGGTATGTTTAAAAAAAATAACAAAAACAAAGAGAGAGCAGGTCTTCAGAAGTCTTTTGGAATCCGGGGCGGAGTCGTTCAGAACTGCTTGGGGAAAATTCCATTCTGGAGTCATTCAGAACTCTATGCTAAGTCTGCGGCTATTTCTTCTGAAGTAATTTGGAGAGAAGATTCAGGAAGATTTTCTGCCGAAATCGTTCCGAGATTTCTGGAATCATTCAGAAATCCATGCTAAGTCTATGGAAATTTCTTCAGAATCCTTTTAGAGATGCACGAAGATTTTCTCCCGAATGATGATGATGATAAATTACGTGATTTGATTTACAGCTCCGTGAAGATTCCGTTCTGGACACATTCAGAACTATATGCTAAGTTTACGGCTATATCTTCTGAAGACATTTGGAGATTCAAGGTTTTCTTTCGAAGTCATTCAGATTCGCATCTGGAATCATTCAGAATTCCATGCTAAGTTTATTTCTTTTGAATCCATTTGGAGAACCACGATTTTCTTCCGAAGCCATTTAGAACTCGCGAAAAATTATCTTTTTCTCTGGTTTGAAAAGCAATGATTTATTAATATCTCTCTCTCTCTCTCTCTCTCTCTCTCTCTCTCTCTCTCTCTCTCTCTCTCTCTCTCTCTCTCTCTCTCCTCTCTCTCTCTCCTCTCTCTCTCTCTCTATATATATATATATATATATATATATATATATATATATATATATATATATATATATATATATATATATATATATACAGACTTATATTACATGTAGCATTTAATCATAATTAATTTACGGGTATTTTTTTCAATCATTATCATAATAATAATAATAATAATATTAATAATAATAATAATAATAATTATTATTATTATTATTATTATTATTATTATTATTATTATTATTATTATTATTATTATTATTATTATTATTATAATCTAAGCTATAACATTAGTTGGAAAATCTTTGCTGATCATGGCGATACGCAAACCCTTCACCAGGGTATAGTACATATATTGTATATGATAAGAATTGATATGATTACAAGCCAGAGATTGCATTAAGGTGGTGATTGTGTAGTTAAACGAATGGTCATGGTGCGTAGGTTTTATCTGAATGAGAGAAAAGGTCCAAGGAAATGAATAGATGGATTTTTTTTTTTTCAAGGGGGAGAATTAACCAAGGTGACACCATGGTTTGTAAGGCCACAGAATTGCCTGGAATAATGATGGGTAGAGTTTAGTCTGGGATAATAAAATATGGGGAATACTAGAAAGTTCTTTTTGTTTATATTGATGGGTAGAGTTTAGCCTGGGATAATAAAATATGTGGAATACTAGAAAGTTCTTTTTGTTTATATTGATGGGTAGAGTTTAGCCTGGGATGATAAAATATGTGGAATACTAGAAAGTTCTTTTTGTTTATATTGATGGGTAGAGTTTAGCCTGGGATGATAAAATATGTGGAATACTAGAAAGTTCTTTTTGTTTATATTGATGGGTAGAGTTTAGCCTGGGATGATAAAATATGTGGAATACTAGAAAGTTCTTTTTCTTTATAGTGCAGTGTGAATGTTGTTGGTATACCATTTTGCATATAGAAAGATCGAAATATATCCATAAGAAGAACGCCCAATGTACACAATACTCATTTTCTTATGTCTTCTTGCCCCTATGTTATCTCTCTTCATCTCTCCTTTTAAGTGGAACCTACCTCTCAGAGTGGGGCAAAGTAAATAATTAATTTGGGCCTCTCACCTGTCTCATACGTGTCACGCAAATCTCTCTCTCTCTCTCTCTCTCTCTCTCTCTCTCTCTCTCTCTCTCTCAGCTATACAAAACCATTGTAGCTGCCATTTATACCATCCCCTGAGACACTCTCTCTCTCTCTCTCTCTCTCTCTCTCTCTCTCTCTCTCTCTCTCTCTCTCTCAGCTATACAAAACCATTGTAGCTGCCATTTATACCAGCCCCTGAGACTCTCTCTCTCTCTCTCTCTCTCTCTCTCTCTCTCTCTCTCTCTCTCTCTCTCTCTCTCTCTCTCTCTCTCTCCTCTCCATTTTATAATTGTAGTATCATGTAACGCTCTTTTCTTCTTTGTCAGACGATTTTTTACCACTTTTCGATTTTTATTCAAATTATTTTTTTTTCTTTCCTGTTTATGCAGTCTATCTCCTTTTGTTTCTAATACTTACTCTCCAGAACAATGCTTATAGCAATGAACAGCCAACTTCCTCCATAATGATAGGTGTTTTTTTTTTTTTTTTTTTTTTTGGGGGGGGGGGTGCGTTATCTATTCATTTATTTTTTTTTACAAATGCGCCTTAATGTTTTTTTTTTTTTTTTTTTTGCATAGCTCTTTCTTCTTCTTCTTCTTCTTCTTCTTTAATAAATATCACAAGTTAGTGGTTATTGCTTTCGTTTAACGGGTATAATTTGTATTATTACTATTATTATTACTATCCAAGCTACAACCCTAGTTGGAAAAGCAAGATGCTATAAGCCCAGGGGCCCCAACAGGGAAAAATAGCCCAGTGAGGAAAGGAAATAAGGAAATAAATAAATGAAGAGAACAAATTAACAATAAATCATTCTAAAAACAGTAACAACGTCAAAACAGACATGTCATATAATAAACTATCAACAACATCAAAAACAAATATGTCATAAATAAACTATAAAAGACTCATGTCCGCCTGGTCAACATAAAAACATTTGCTCCAACTTTGAACTTTTGAAGTTCTACTGATTCAAATATATTTCATCCTGATTGAGGGCACCTTGGTTTTACTCATAGAATATTATAGTATCTCTGAACATCGTGGAGGTAAATACATAACAAGCAAAGTTTTCTTATTAATCTAAAATCAACAATATTAACATGACCATTGTCTCATAATTTCTTTGGTAGTAGGTTGGCCAGGGCACCAAGCCCCGAGTTGATCGAAATACTACCGCTAGAGAGTTATTGGGTCCTTAAACTGGCCAAGATCCTTTTCTCTGGTTACGGTTAATTTTTCCTTTGCCTACACACACACACACACACACACACACACACACTGAATAATCTGGCTAATTTACATATTCTCATTCTCTTCTGTCCTCATACACTTGACAACACTGAGATTACCAACCAATTCTTCTTCACCCAAGGGGTTACTCTACTGTAATAGTTCAATAGCCACTTTCCACTTGGTAAGGCTAAAATAGACTCTTTAGCTATGGTAAGCAGTTCTTTAAGGAGAAAGACACTCCAAAACCAAACCATTGTTCTCTAGTCTTGGGTAGCGCCATAGCCTCTGTACCATGGTCTTCCACTGTCTTGGGTTAGAGTTTTCTTGTTTGAGGGTACAATATTCTATCTATAATTCTCTTCATCTTATTTTCTTATATTTTTTATATATTATGTAGAAAATATTTATTGTAATGTTGTTACTGTTCTTAAAATATTTTATTCCTTGTTTTCTTTCCTCACTGGGCTATTTTACCTGTTGGAGCCCCTGGCCTTTTAGCATCCTGCTTTTTCATCTAGGGTCGTAGCTTAGCAAATAATAATAATAATAATAATAATAATAATAATAATAATAATAATAATAATAATAATAATAATAATAATATACTCTGAAGTGGCAACAGTGTGGTAATATCTCTCACATGGCTGTTGAAGGGTCTGAATTATTATGATAAAATTAGATACATTTGTATTAGTTGAAATATGTAATTAGTTTAAATTCCGGTTTTAAATTAGTGATTGCAGGAAAATAAGGTAGATAATCGTACAGCTTGCAAACATTAAAGGGACCAGATAAGAAACAATAAAACTTGAAATATGTTTCAGGTACCTCGCACCGTTTTTTACTACAGTCCTATATACGACAAAATATCCTTTATTTGGATCTTATTAACATTATTTGTATTTTAGTTTAACCATTATATTCTATATTACAACAAATCACTCTTCAGAATTATTATATATGCCGGTCTCGGTGATGGAATCCCCGTAGGTTAAGAAGACATTGGCAACACTGTTTTCAACTACGTAAGACCTTAACAGGGTTGCCATTCGTACGATAATTATCGTACATGTACGATTATTTTGGATCCGGTACGATGTACGATACATACCTTAGGTACATATATATATATATATATATATTATGTGTTCATTAAATAATTATACTAAAATACCTTGAAATAAGTTATCTATGTTACTCCTTAATAATCATGTTGAAAGTGTGTACGATAATTTTGGTTAAAAAAAAAACAATTTTAAGGTTCATGTACGATAATCCAGTGGAAATAATCTGGTAGCCCTGGACCTCAAAAGCATTTCCCAGCTGATTGATATTGTGTTTACAAGGGAATTGAAAGCCGACGTCCTCCAAGATGCTTTCATCTCTAGCAAGATGCTTAAGGGCAACTTCGGTATGCATATTGGGTTTGCATTAATACATTATCTTTTATTGTTTGCAAACAGTTAATTAAATCTTTTGGTCCGAGACTAAATTACCTGGCCGACGGGATCGGTGAAGTTTGGAAGTTCTTATTAATAGTTTAGGTTGAACTTATCATAATGCCAATGCTTATTTCGTAGCCTTTTCATATCAGCAATGTCTATAGGTTAAGCTAAGGAAGTTCTGCACTAGCCAAGGTAAATGGAGGACATGTCTACCGTATCCTAGGAGGTGCTGTGTATATGAGGACATTAGTTGAAAGGCTTCATTATAATTTAAAGTTTCTAACTGTTATCGTTATCTGAGTCGTTCAAAACACCCTTTAAGACAATAAAAACGCCTTATTTTCCTTGAAAGTATTTTTGTTATTAATGGAATTTTACTTTTTGAGGTTGATAAGGACATTGCATCACGGTTTAGGGTTGGTGCGGAACCTTAGGGGGTAGTTTGTAGCGCTACGGCCAAGCGTCCTAATTTGTTTATTATCGCTCCGTCTGTTATCTTGTATCAAATAAAAACGTTTGGAAATGGTCTACGGATCTTAAATATGTTGTGCAAGGGGGGTTCCGGGGGATGGAGCCCCCCTGGGTAAGGACACGGCTTTTAGCATAGGTTAGGTGTGTTTTTTAAGTTAGCTTCTCCCGTCGTACTTGTAGGTAAGGAAACTGTTGTGTAAGGGTGGGTCCGGGTGGGCGAAGCCCCCCTGGGTAAGGATACGGCTTTTAGCATAGGTTAGGTGGGTTTTTTAAGATGGCTTCTCCCGCCAAAATAGTTATTAGAACGACGGCCACAGTTCAGAATATTCCCGTTTTCTACGGGATGTGGCCGTCACCCTACAAAGGCTCCAAGTGTTGTAGCGTTGGGGCAGCAAATAGGAATATGTTTAAGTTAAACCGGTCATCTAACATCATCAAGGCGGCTAGAAATGATCTGACTTGCGGTAATATGTATTCTCGGAATATTACGCGAGTTGAACAATTCTATAACTACCACAGGATGAACAAAGCAGATTTTTATCTTTTGAGGCTTGTTGGACCCAAGATTGCCAAGCAAGAGCGCGTCCTATTTGCAGCAGCCATCTTGTTTATTTACATCCAAAGTCATGCTTAGCAGTTTGTGCTTGCTGCGTCCTGTCCAGTCGGGAAGCCAATATCTCAAGCAAAAAACTCCTGATTTCCCATATACGGCAGCAACGGCTTACTGCTGAGGATAAAAAGCCTAGTGTGACTCCAGCTTTAGGATGTATCCTTATTTTTGTTTTCCTAGTTAAGTATAGCTCTCCAGGAGTATCTTTTTTGTGTTTTAAGCATATCAGTATTATGCATAACGGTGGACAGTTTTGGAATAGTTTGTAGGGTATTGTTGCATAAGTTGCAGTTGTTCGATAGTTCAAAGTACCATGCACAGTTGGTTAGAGCATTAAAAAAGCAATATTTTGAATACCATAAACCCCAGGCGCAAATAAATAATATAATAACAATTATATTCTTAAAAATCAAAGCTAAATTCAAATCTGAAAGTACAGGGTATTCGAAAAGTGTTCTACCAGGACCGCTCTTAGTTCATTATTCTTTTATGTGACCTGCAATGGGGGGCACTGTCTTGCCTCCCCCGTTAGGTTAGGGACCTGTTTTCTTACTAGGTTAGGTGTGGTTAAGTTAGCTATTTATTAATTATTTGGAAAAAATGAAGGCGAAGTCCTCGGAGAGCCATGCGTTTGAAGTGTCATTTTGTGTCGGTACCTGGTACGTCGTAAGTTATAAACATTGTCGATGGCTGTCAGTGCGTTTTCACTTTTGTGAGTACTTGTTTTTTCAGTCAAAGTGGATAACAGAATTGGTTTCATGGCATATTTTCACGTATTTTGAAAGAACTTGACGATGATTTTTCTCGGAAATCCATAGTTCGTGAAGTTGAGGCAGTCGATACCTAACTCCACAACCATGGATTTGCGCTGATAATCATTATCAGATTCATTCAAAACACATGAAAATATGCCAGAAAAACTATTTTGTTAACCACTGGGAATTATTGGCATCTTATGCAAATTTACCGTTTGTAGCATGTCGGATATAGCATAAATCACTCTTAGTATTTATCCAATCACTTTATTTTATAAAGAGGAAGTTATTCATTGTAATCTTAGATATGGTATTAGGATGGTAATTTTCAAAATAAGCTATGATTTGCTGGTTACATGGTGCCAATATTGTACTAAGTTATGTCTCGATTTTTATCCCTGCCTTGTGTAGCTCCTTTGTGTTTTAACCCTTTTACCCCCAAAGGACGTACTGGTACGTTTCACAGAAGCCATTCCTTTACCCCCATGGACGTACCGGTACGTCCTTGCAAAAAAATGCATTAAAAATTAGTTTGTTCCGTAACCGAAATACAAACCACGCTATTTACAAAGGGTTATTACTTTTAGCGTAGCTGAAATGGCGAGCCATTAGAATTTAACGAGGGTGTATTACCCCCGCGCTAGTTAGCGGGGGGGTAGGGGAGTGGTAGCTAGCTACCCCTCCTCCCCCTCACACACAGGTGAATACTCACTTTCACTTTTGGCTCGGACTGTGACAGACGTCTCTCTGTCTTGGTCCTCGCTTGGCAGCCATTGTCTGTTTTGTCTTTACTTATTCGCTTACTTTTCTTTTACTCAATATATATGTAAACATGTTTTCATGTTTGTATATATATTTGAGTATAGAAATAAGTAAGTTTCCTTTTCAGATGTGTGTGTGTAGTGTACGATATCTACGTGGAGGCCTCGGCAGTTAGGCCACCACGGCCTAATTTTATGGGTTGCGATCGAGTTTGACTTCGGTCTTTCTCTCTCTCTCTCTCTTGAGGTCGTTCACCCTTTTACTATGTTTTACTACGCCCTTGTAGCTTCCTTCCCGTGTGGGTGGGGTTGCTACGCCGTACATTTTGTCTCAATTAGTTTATGAATCTAATTGTAGTTGTTAATTTCAGCTTGTAGAACGATTCCTTTCGGGGTTTTCGTTTTTTTTTCTTTAGTGTTCATTCATTTTTAAATTACATAATTACATAGTTACATAATTATAATTGTTATAATTCTGTTTTGGTTACAGCTCTCCTTCCGCGAGTGTAAGTGGTTGTGAGGGCACGTGCCTGTTGTGTAATTCTTGTTCCTTTTCCTCGGGATTCCTCTTCGGAGCCTTCCCGGGGGAATGAATGTGTACTAATATTATTTGTTTTATTTTTTTACAGTTACCGATCTAGTTCGTTTCTGTAATATAGCAACGGTGTGAGCTGTCTGGTTGAGTCCTGGGGATTCGGCTGTTGCTGCCTCCCCCCTTGTATTGTCGTCAGGGGCGTGTCTCCTTCTACTGGTAGTACTCCCGTGTCGACGGACAGCTCTCCAGTTCATTTTAGAACAGTCAGGAGGCTTGCCTCCTTGGGCGGATAACTTTCCTTCCGAGGGAAGTTTTTTCCTGTCCAGGCTTGAGCTTTTCCTCTTATGGGGGGTTCTTCTCTTGCCTTTTTTTCGTGCGACTATGCTCTTGGTGCTGAGCGGTCGCACCTGCAGTTTCGCTCAAGGGGCTGGGCAACTGCAGGAGCTCCTCTTCGGAGGATTGCCCCTTTTAGGTCACTGGCTGACCAGTCTCTTCCACGAAGTGTTTCTCTTTCGTTCGCGAGAGAGTACACTCATAGAGACTCCTCTTCGGAGGTTTCTTCTGTTGCTGTTGCTGTTGGCCTCCCTCGCCGTAAGGCCCTCCGTCCGCCTCGTCGTAAGGGCCTCTCATCTCCCTATAAGGGTGCTTGAGGCGCCTTTTTGAATCTCCGTTTGCAGCCTACAACTTCTTTTTCTCGATCTTCCGTCTTGGTGCAGATGGACAGCAGTCTAATCTCGTCTTCCGACGGGCAACGGTCTTCCCGACGGACAACGGTCTTCCCGACGGACAGCGGTCTTCCGACGGACATCAGTCTCCCGGCGGACAACGATCCCTTCGGGGCAAAGGGTTGCCCCCACGGGGGTTCTTCCCTTGCGTGTCAGGGTTTCCCTGCGCGCCCTTCTGTTCGTCAGCGCTCTCCTGTTCGTCAGCGCTTTCAAGATGATCTTCCCTGCGGTTCCTGTTACGTGCCCTGTGCGCCCACGTTCGCCCTCGCGATCTAGAACTTCGGTTCAGGTCGGGGTCAAGGACTCTTCTTTACGCAGGCTTCCACGCGTAGCCTTCTGCTCGTCAGCGATCATCAGCTCGTCAGCGATCATCAGCTCGTCAGCGATCATCAGCTCGCCAGCGATCGTCAGCTCGTCAGCGATCATCAGCTCGCCAGCGATCTCCGGATCGCCCACGTGTGTTACAGCTGGCACGCCAACGTTCTCCAACACTTCTGAAGGAACATGGTTCGCCAGCTACTAGCTCAACTGCGGATGCTGATCGCCATCGCGCGACCCTCAACTGCAGATGCTGATCGCCATCGCGCGACCCTCAACTGCGGATGCTGATCGCCATCGCGCGACCCTCAACTGCGGATGCTGATCGCCATCGCGCGACCCTCAACTGCAGATGCTGATCGCCATCGCGCGACCCTCAACTGCGGATGCTGATCGCCATCGCGTGACCCTCAACTGCGGATGCTGATCGCCATCGCGCGACCCTCAACTGCGGATGCTGATCGCCATCGCGCGACCCTCAACTGCGCGCCATCGCACAACCCTGAACGATTGCCCGCTTACGCATGCTGCTCCTCATCGCACCACCCTGAACGATCGCCCTCCTGCAGATGCTGATCACCATCGCACCCTTTCACGCGATCATTCACCTGCGCATGCTGCTCGCCATCGCACAACCCTGAACGATTGCCCGCTTACGCATGCTGCTCCTCATCGCACAACCCTGAACGATCGCCCTCTTGCGGATGCTGATCACCATCGCACCCTTTCACGCGATCATTCACCTGCGCATGCTGCTTGCCATCGCACAACCCTGAACGATTGCCCGCTTACGCATGCTGCTCCTCATCGCACCACCCTGAACGATCGCCCTCCTGCAGATGCTGATCACCATCGCACCCTTTCACGCGATCATTCACCTACACATGCTGCTCGCCATCGCACAACCCTGCACGATTGCCCGCTTACGCATGCTGCTCCTCATCGCACAACCCTGAACGCTCGCCCTCTTGCGGATGCTGATCACCATCGCACCCTATCACGCGATCATTCACCTACACATGCTGCTCGCCATCGCTTACCGCCAGCGATCTTCTTCACCTACGCGGCAGCACGATCCCTCGCCGTCACGCCCATTCGCCCGCGCGATCGCGCGCCCGCGCGATCGCTCGCCCGCGCGATCGCTCGCCCGCGCGATCGCTCGCCTGCGCGCCCGCGCGATCGCTCGCCTGCGCGCCCGCGCGATCGCTCGCCTGCGCGCCCGCGCGATCGCTCGCCTGCGCGCCCGCGCGATCGCTCGCCTGCGCGCCCGCGCGACCGCTCGCCTGCGCGCCCGCGCGACCGCTCGCCTGCGCGCCCGCGCGACCACTCGCCTGTGCGCCCGCGCGACCATTCGCCTTTGCGCGACCGTTCGCCCTCGCGCGACCATAGTTCGCGGCGAATTCCACAGCCGGTGGTAGCAGCAGGGACGCCTGCTCCTAGGCGGCACTCGGGATCACCTCCATCCAAGCACAGGTTGGTAGTGCAGGACGAAGACAGGTCAGTACAGCATTCTTCCCACCTTCTTTTCAGGCAGGAACCGTCGTGTCCTCTCCAAAGGATCGCCCGATCCCTTTCACCTTAGCGAGGATTTCGGACTCTGTGTCCTTGGAGCAGCAGACATGGTTTGATCCGCTGGCACGGGCGTTAATGAGGGTTAGGAAACCAGCACTCACCGGCCAGGGTAACAAACCAGCGGCTGTCTCTCCTACGCTGAAGAGAAAGAGAGGAGTGGACTTCGTGGTGACTTCCCCCAGGGCGAAGTTGGTTCCCAAGAGGTCGGTCTCGAGGGTCCCCACTCCTGCACGAGTACTCTCTCCTTCTCCCGCCCTGGAAGGATTTTTGGCGGGGGGGCTTTCCGTTGAAGATTTCTCCATCGGACAAGGGGTGACTGCTTACCTCTTCCTCTGGGAGCTTACCAGGTTCTTTCCCTCCTCGGTTACGGCCCGAGGTTTGGTTCAAGGAAGCTACAGGAAGATCAAGGGTACTTTCCTCCTCTCGAGCTCAGGCACCTTGGCCTTTCGTCGTTAAGTATCTACTTGCGGACAAGCTCGATGTTGTACCATCTGGACGCACTGACTGAAGGCTTCCTTCGGGTGTCTCATCTGTGGAGGTCAACGACCTCAGACACCCTTCCATCCTTGAGAAGAGTTTTGTCTTTGCCCAAGGACAGAGACTTAAACATCTGCTGTGCGGAGTAAATCGACTTCCGGTTTCACTCCTCCAAGGCGCTTTCTTCCAGACTCTGCAGGGCTCCAGCTCCCTTTTCTTTCAACCACGTCGGCCTAAGTTATCGGCTACGACAACTGGGACAAGGTGTCCAATTGCAGTTTCCTCCTGTCAGGAACAGATGGCACGGGAGACTTCCCCGGGGGAGGGCATAGTCCTAAAAGGAGTTCACGAACTCTAGGATTGCAGGTTTTTTCGCTGGGAGGATGCTTAAGGTTACTCATCCGAATGACAGCTTCCCGATGCCCATTCCCGCACAATCTCTGTGAGTAGCCAAGGATATCGCGCCTGCCGTCTCTGTCAGCGAATTCAGTGTCTCTGAACCTCTATGCCATAGCATCAGCAGAGTTGCCCGGTTGGGCAGAATGATCCATACCTTAGGCGAAGGTCTTCCTTAGGATCATCGACGGCTTCACCCCCGGCCCCCTCAGTCGATCCTTTCTTGTAAGGAAGGATCTGAGAGGGGATGTCCATAGTCGACCTCTCAGCCCTGATCAAGTTTGTCGAACAAACTTCGGCCAGCGTAGACCAGCAGAATCGATCAGACTGGTAACGAGGCGACAGGACTCCTTTAACCCTGGATCGGAAGGACGGGTACTTTCAGTTTCCATTCCATCCATCTTCCAGGGTGCTCGTCGAATTCAGCCTAAACTGCAAGTATTCCTGCTTATGATGCAGTGTGGCTATCCCGCCGTGGCATAGCAGGTGTGTTTCCCCAGAGAACTCTCCCTGCCTTCCTTTTGGCCGCTCAGGTGCAGACTTTCGCCTCCTCTGCTGTTTGGAGGGCTGGTCAACTCCGGTAGGCTCGGGTTTCGACCTTCTTCAGCGCCGGGAAAAGCTTCCGAATGCTGACCATGAGTGTGGGCTCATGGTATTTTGCTTGGAGCCTTCTCTTCCTCTGCCTCAACATCTGGAGTATCTGGCCATGATATTGAGTCAACCGCCTTACCACGTTGGAAACCCCGCTTCTCGTCCGTCCAGCGAGGTTAAGCAACGTCGGTACTTGGATGGGTGACCACCTGGGGACGCCAGATTCTGTTACCACATCCTCCGAGCCTTCCTTTCGGTTGACTGTGGCAAGACTGAGGAGAGTCGCAGTACCTGTTCTCAGTCAAGCAGAGTTTTCAGCCCTACCTTGGAACGTTTCCTAGTTCTTCTTTCCTCATTGACCCGTTTATAGTCCGAACGGTCGCCTCAGGATAAGTTCCATGTGGGGCGATCCAAGTTCCGGTGGCTTCAGGCAATGTTTAACCGGACTCCCTGGCCCTATGGGACCAGCGGAACTATTAAACCTGCAATGAGTGTTGACCTATGGAGCCTCTTGATGGTAGTGGATATTCTCGTCCTTTCCCCACATTCTTGATGCGGTTCTCGGACTCGTCAAAGGAAAGGGGGGGGGGGCATGTTCCGGTCCAGGCCTATGGTCAAGACCTGAAGGATACCTCTCCATCATTCAGGCAGGCTTAAGGGCCTTAGTCTGGCCCCTCTTCAGATCCTACCGCTCCTGCCAAGTCGCCCCGTTGCGTGTCGACTTCATGCTAACCAGCAGGGGACGCATTTTCACACCTTCACATCTTGCAGTAGAGATACCGGGATGATTGAGATTCTCTCAATTCCACCATCGGCTCTCTCATTCCAGGCAGGGGAATGTTTCTCTCAGACTATCCGAGCAGAGCCTCATAGAGAGAGTGTACCTAAGGGTCTTTGACCTTGGGTAACCAGCAAGTGCTGGTCTGGGGGACCTGATCGCGACAGCTTGGAACCTCAAGCTTCCGCTAGTTTTCCCCCCAGTCTCAGACCCCGAGACTCTGGCAAGATGCATTCCGGTGATGGTGGGACAACTTCGACGCCTGCGTCTTCCCTCCTTTTTGTCTGCGGACAATGGGTCTCAACAAAACCAGGTTGTCTGTCAACCTTTCAATGGGAGAGCTCCACTGGGACTATGCGCAGAACGGTTTCTGGACCCTCTGCTTCCCCTGACGGAACTCCCGGGAGAGCTTCTCCCACGGCGCAGACTACTCAAGCAACCACACTGCGACATCTCTCCCGAACCGGGGCGTCGCTTCGGCTTCATGCCTGGAGACACTACGCTTCCTCCTCTAGAAGAGACAACCCGCTACAGTCGCGGTACGGAGGTCGCGTCATCTGCGATAGTCATCCACAGGGGTCTCCCAGGCAAAGTGAAGAGTCTAAGGTGGTTGGTGCCGTGGGAGATATACCTCTTCCCGTGAGGCCTCTTCTCCAGCAATAACGGTCTTATTGCCTTTCGGCGGGAGGAAACTCCTTTCCGCTCTTGGCAATGAAGCCTGTCGCTCAGCCTTTCCCTGACCTTCAGGCTTAAAGGAATAACTTTTTCCTGCCCGCTGGATCTATCCTCGCTCATGCGAAGCTACGATCGTCCCTGCCCTAGTCGGAGGAAGACCTCCGACTTGGAGCATGGCTCGGACTTTTAGTCCTTTAAGAGATCTTCTCAAGACCCTTTTACGACAGGCCTCGGATTGTATTCCGCCTTGGGTCTTCTGCTCACTCTGGCCACGGCCAGTGTGTAAGCAATCTTCTTGGTCTCTTACTACTCCCCCCCTTTCTAAGGAAGAGGAGAAGGCAACATTCAGGCTCGCTCCTGAGTTGTTGGCTAGACTCAGAATCTGAGGGTCCCGACCCTTCGGTCCGATTCATTCAAGATTTTGAGTCTCCATTCTGTGTCTGATGTCCCAAGACCTTCTCTTTCTTGCCAGTACAGGAATCGAGAGGTTAGCGCTGGGAACAGCTGCAGTTTGGCCTCAGTTGCAGCCGATTTGGGAACACAAGGAGGACATGGGGGGAGAGTCACCAGTATACCTCTTCAGCCCGGACTCAAGGACATTCATCTCGACCTGTCTTCAGACCCTCCCCCGTCACGTCGCCCTACAGCACGATGTTGGATACATCGCAACGTCCCTCGCCTTCGAGTAATACTACTCTGTGACGCAGGTGCTACAAGCTGGAGTCTGGAAGCGTCTGATGACCTTCGCAGCCCGCTTCCTGCAGGGCGTGACCCACAGGAGTCTCGATACGTTTTCTATCGCTCTGTGGTGGCTACACAACAGCTGGTCTAACCTCAGGCTCCTTTTTGGACAGGTAGCAGAAGGTTGAGGGCATTGTTATCAGGTTTTAGTCTGCATGAACGAAAGAAGTATGTCTGGCCCTTACTTCTTTCTTCATCATCCCCTCTACGGGGAAGCAGCATCCTGGTCTCTGCATAGCTGACCTCGAACCTCTGCAGGTAAACCATGCTTCCTTGTGTTCCGAGTATTGAGTCAATACTGTCGCGTCCCCCATACCCTGACGAGGTGGTATTGGGAACGTCCTAACCCAGAGTTCCTTCTGGAACTCCAGGTCAACTGCCTAGGACGGGTCACACTTCTTCCTTCACACACAAGCTTACGTAGGCCACATGGTTCCTTGCGGTGCAAGGAACTTGTGAGGTGCAGGGACTCCTTTTCTCGAGTGCGACTCACTCGGATTCTGAGTCCCCGGGTAAAGCCAAAGCCAGTATGGCTGGGGACTTTCCACCCTTCCTAAGGGATAAGTCACCCTTTGTAAATAGCGTGGTTTGTATTTCGGTTACGGAACAAATGACAAATTCGAAGATAATTTGTATTTTTCCTAACCATACAAACCTTAGCTATTTACACATATTTGCCCGCCAGCCCTGTCCCCCAAGACAAGTCCTACCTCTAAGTGAAAGTGAGTATTCACCTGTGTGTGAGGGGGAGGAGGGGTAGCTAGCTACCACTCCCCTACCCCCCCGCTAACTAGCGCGGGGGTAATACACCCTCGTTAAATTCTAATGGCTCGCCATTTCAGCTACGCTAAAAGTAATAACCCTTTGTAAATAGCTAAGGTTTGTATGGTTAGGAAAAATACAAATTATCTTCGAATTTGTCATTTTTCATATTTTTTGATAATTTTTTGAGAAAATTCAGGCATTTTCCAAGAGAATGAGATCAACCTGACCTCTCTATGACAAAAATTAAGGCTGTTAGAGCAATTTAAAAAAAAAATATACTGCAAAATGTGCTGGGAAAAAAATAACCCCTTGGGGGTTAAGGGTTGGAAATTTCCAAATACCCCGGGGGTAAAAGGGTTAAAAAAATCCAAATTACAAAGCTTTGGTCTCCTTACACCTTGTTGCACTGGAGTGGAATTTATGACATGTACGAATGCAATTTGAAATCAAACCCCTGCTGTAAAACTTTAGGTAAAATTATAGAACAACACATTGTCTCTTACAAGATATTAAAAACTTTTCCTATAGTAAATAATGTGCTCTCAATTAATCTACCCTTTTTCTTCACCGCAAATAAGCCGTTCTCCTGTTACCCTCCTCCCCTTCCCAACAGACACAGGTGGGAACCTGGGACTTTGGGTGGGCGAAATCAGGAAAAAAACGTGATTATTTAACATTTTCGAGATATGTATAAGGCCACAGACCCTAACAAACCCAATAACCTAACCTAGTAATTAAAAATGTGATCATTTAACATTTTCTAGATTTGTAAAAGGCCACAGACCCTAACAAACTCACCTAGCCTAACCTAGTAGTTATCAGGTTACAGACCTAGCTAGGAGGCAAGTCCACTGACCCCCCCCCCCTTTCCCAGGTCACATACCTAGCCAGAGTCAAGCCCCCGGACTCTCTCTCTCGAGTCACAACTTTTCCCAGGTCACAGACCTATCCAGGGGCAAGCCTCTGGATCCCCCTGTCTAGGTCACGGACCTAGATAGGGCTAAGTCCCCCAGATCCCCCCTACCCAGGTCAGATCACAGACTTTAAAAGTAAATAAAAAATAATTCCTTATCTTATGATTGACACCTGTGTCTTATTTTGTCAGCAATCTTTACAGTTGAGTTACAATAAAAAAAATTTGTTGGTTTTCAATAACAGATAACTTGGAATCGCACTTAGGACACTTTACGAACAGGAGCGGATAAGTGTAGTTTGTAAAATGTATACAAAAGAGTGAAATAAATATTTCAGGGGAATAATATGCCAATATTATGTATAATTTTTTGTGGATTTATTATGTGTCCTAGAGACTAATGTATCGAGAAGAAAAGGGTTGTTTTACCATTATCGATTCGCCAGTAAATTTTCCCCACCCAAAGCCCCCGTTTCTCATTGGTGGCCTTCATTACCATAGTTATTAACTATTTATTTGCAATGAAAATAAAGGTAATTTTCTAAGAAAACAGGAGTTTTTCTTAGTAAAACCTCATTCCTTTTTTAGTAAAGCTTTTTCTGTCTTCCTATAATAATACCAAATTTTTTATTAGTACAGTACGATAACTTCAAGTTTGTAGAATATCAGGCCATATACCATAATTGCAGAATTATTTTAGATTATATATTTATAAGCAAAAGCTCAGTGGGGAACAATTCATTATCATATTTAGATTGATAAAGCCACTGCCACTTTACATGTTTGCTATTGGCAGGATCCTATTGCATATTGTATGACTTTCCCTTGTTAAAATGTTAACATGTGTTCCATTGTATGACTTTCCCTTGTTAAAATGTTAACATGTGTTCCATTGTATGACTTTCCCTTGTTAAAATGTTAACATGTGTTCCATTGTATGACTTTCCCTTGTTAAAATGTTAACATGTGTTCCATTGTATGACTCCCTTGTTAAAATGTTAACATGTGTTCCATTGTATGACTTTCCCTTGTTAAAATGTTAACATGTGTTCCAGCCTCACCAAAGTCATATTCCTATTAATAAGTACAAATTAATTTTAAGATGTGTGATTTTAGATATAGGTCTAGCATATGATTAAGAAATATAGAAGCTCCTCAAAATTTGTGTAAATTCTTCTTACAGTGTTATTTAATTATTGGCTGACTATTAATTTTTGAAAGTGCATAAAGTGGTTTGTTATTTGCCTATCAGTTGACTGCATTATTGCTTGCAATCAACAATTGTTTTATATTACAGGTGAGAGGGGTTCGAAATCTGCATGGAACTTCTGCAGTTTGCAGTGACAATCTGTTTGTGGTATGTGAAAATTAACTTTGGTTAATTTTTCTTTCAAGTACAGTAGTTGTTTTTTAATATACAGCATACATGTTAGCAATTATTGATACTATATGCATACTAGTGCCTAATGCTTTGATTTTTATTGGAACTTGATTACATACATATTATACATTTCCATACAGTATATTGTATAGAAGACATTTTTTATGAAAATCATAGGTAGCCAATTATGGTTATTATTACATAGTATGAAAATGAGTTTTTCTTCTTTTTTCAGCATAGAGATTCACCAGAAAACAATGTCGATACTCCCTTCGAATTTACGCAAGAAAATTTAAAGGTAATATATAAAGATTTATTTGTTCCGTAACCGAAATACAAACCACGCTATTTACAAAGGGTTTACTTTTAGCGCAGCTGAAATGACGAGCCAATAGTTTTTAACGAGGGTTAATTACCCCCGCGCTAGTTAGCGGGGGGGTGGGGAAGGGTAGCTTGCTACCCCTCCCCCCTCCACACACCGGTGACTTGCTTCACTTCACTTTTGGCTCGGCGGTGATCAGACGTGTCTGTTCATCGCCTTCGCTGACAGCCTTTAATTTTCTTCTTTTTCTTTACAGCTTGTGTGATTGGTTGGAAGTTGACCTTCAGTTATTTTCTTTTATTTAATATGCGGACATGCCCTGGAGTTGCCGGCCGTCCTTGTGGGACTTTCATGTCGGACGTGAGTACGGATCCTCACACCCTCTGCCCTCAATGTCGGGGCCGACGGTGCGACCAGGATAACATGTGCCGTGAGTGTAGGGAGTGGTCTGCCTCCCAGTGGGAGAGGTTTGGCCGTCGGCGTAAGAAGAAGTCCAAGAGAGACCGTTCTCCTCCGGGGTTAGCCTTGAAGGAGGAAGGTTCTCGGGACTCTTCTTCCGCCGCCCAAACCTCCTCCGAAGCTCCCCCTCGTCCGCCTCCTAAGGAGAGTCGTCCGAGTGGGAGCGCAGGCCCTTGTTCTGTTTCCCTACCTTCGGTGGGGGGAGAGGGCGTCGCCTCCCATAGCGAGGCGGTTCCCCCTCCTCCTCCGGGGGAGGTTATTGATAATAATTCTTTATCCAGTGATGATCTGTTGCAGATTTGGTCGTCCCTGGGGCTTAAGGGCTTGCCCTCCAGGGTCGCTCTTATTGACCTTGTCTCGTTGGGGGCCGCTGTTAAACAGTCGCCGGTGGTAGCGGAGGTAGACCCTCTGTCTATTGTCGACGTCGTGGTGACAGAGGCCTCCGACGTGGCTGGGCCTTCCGACGCAGGTGCTGTTGCTGGTGATGGTGCTCTAGGCTCTCCTCCTCCTTCCGTGCATCCTTCGAAGGGGGAAGTGAGTCCTTCGGTCTCGACTGCTGCCCAGCTTCCTTCTGAGGGAAGTGTTTTGAAGGAGACTCCCCTTCGGAGGACCGATGGTCCCGACGATCTCCCCCGAGGCCGCCTCCGCCGTAAGGCTCACCGCCCTCTACGCCACAAGGGCCTCCCATCCCCTTACAGGGGGACTAAGAGGCGCCTTTTTGGGTCTTCGTCCTCCGGGGGGGACTCTCCTCGTCAGCCTCAACCGACTACTCCGCCCTCCTTGAACCTCTCTGCGGACCGCTCTCCATCTCCTGCCGGATCTTCGCCTTCTGGAGAACTCGTCACCCGACGGGCAACGGTCCCTTCGGGGCTAAGGGATTCTTCCCTTACGCGAGCAGGGCCAGCGCACAAGCGCTCTCCTGCTCGCCAGCGATCTCCTGCTCGTCGACGATCTCCTGCTCGCCAGCGATCTCCTGCTCGTCGACGATCTCCTGCTCGCCAAGACTCTCCTGCTCGCCGACGCTCACCTGCTCGTCGGCTCTCTCCTGAGGTTCGCCCCCCTCGCCAGCGCTCTCCTGCTCGTCAGCTCTCTTCCGAGCGTCAGCGCTCATTTGAGGACCATCGCCCTGCGGTCTCTGACCACCCTTTAGTTCCTGCTGAACTCCCTGCTCACCATCGTGTGTCAGAAACACATGTTCGCCAACGCGCCAGCGATCTTCCCGTTCCTGCTCGTGAACCTATCCTCTCACAGGACACGCGTCGACCTTCTGCTCGCCAGCGATCACCAGCTCGCCAGCGATCACCAGCTCGCCAGCGATCACCAGCTCGCCAGCGATCACCAGCTCGCCAGCGATCACCAGTTCGCCAGCGATCACCTTCACATGCTGCCCGCCATCGCACGAACCTGCCTGATCGCCCGCTTACGCATGCTGCTCCTCATCGCAATACCCTGAACGATCGCCCTCCTGCGGATGCTGATCACCATCGCACAACCCTGCACGATCGCCCGCTTTCGCATGCTGCTCGCCATCGCACAACCCTGCACGATCGCCCGCTTTCGCATGCTGCTCCTCATCGCAATACCCTGAACGATCGCCCTCCTGCGGATGCTGATCACCATCGCACCCTTTCACGCGATCATTCACCTGCTCATGCTGCTCGCCATCGCACAACCCTGCACGATCGCCCGCTTTCGCATGCTGCTCCTCATCGCACAACCCTGAACGATCGCCTTCCTGCGGATGCTGATCACCATCGCACCCTTTCACGCGATCATTCACCTACGCATGCTGCTCGCCATCGCACAACCCTGAACGATCGCCCGCTTACGCATGCTGCTCCTCATCGCTCAACCCTGAATGATCGCCCTCTTGCGCGCAATCATTCACCTTCACATGCTGCTCGCCATCGCTTACCATCACGTGATCATTATCGCCAGCGATCTTCTTCACCTACGCGGCAGCACGATCCCTCGCCGTCGCGCCATCGCTTGCGTTCGTCGCCTCGGACACGTGTTCCTTTACCTGCCCACCCTCACGCCCACTCGCCTGCGCGCCCGCGCGATCGCTCGCCTGCGCGCCCGCGCGATCGCTCGCCTGCGCGCCCGCGCGATCGCTCGCCTGCGCGCCCGCGCGATCGCTCGCCTGCGCGCCCGCGCGACCGCTCGCCTGCGCGCCCGCGCGACCGCTCGCCTGTACGCCCGCGCAACCATTCGCCTTTGCGCGACCGTTCACCCTCGCGCGACCATAGTTCGCGGCGAATTCCACAGCCGGTGGTAGCAGCAGGGACGCGTGCTCCTAGACGGCACTCGGGATCACCTCCATCCAAGCACAGGTTGGTATTGCAGGACGAGGACAGGTCATTACAACATTCTTCCCCACCTTCTTTTCAGGCAGGTACCGTCGTGTCCACTCCAAAGGATCGCCCGATCCCTTTCACCTTAGCGAGGATTTCGGACTCTGTGTCCTTTGAGCAGCAGACTTGGTTTGGTCCGCTGGCACGGGCGTTAGTGAGGGTTATGAAACCAGCACTCGCCGGCCAGGGTAACAAACCAGCGGCTGTCTCTCCTTCGCTGAAGAGAAAGAGAGGAGTGGACTTCGTGGTGACTTCCCCCAGGGCGAAGTTGGTTCCCAAGAGGTCGGTCTCGAGGGTTCCCTCTCCTGCACGAGTACTCTCTCCTTCTCCCGTGGACGAGGCCTTTCCGTCCTCAGGTGAGTCCAGTGGACCGGTAGTCTTCCCCCCGGCACCAGGGGGGGAGACTTCGCTTCAGGCAGGAGAATTGTCTCGTGAGGAAGGGGCCCCTCGAACCTCGTTGTTGGGATCCTGTATCCCTCCTAGGAGGGAGCCCAAGGATTCCAAGACCATCCCTAAATCCTCTGCAAGGATTCGACAGGAACCCATGACTACCCAGGGGAATGTCCACGTATCACCCCAGGAAGAGATTCCTGGGGCAGGAGACTTAGCTGCCAGCCCACAGGGAGGAGAACAGCAAGAGTCCGAACATGCCTTCTGGCAGGTCCTAAGCCTGATAAGGCAACTTAACAGTCTTACGGATCCAGTCATCCCCCCCCGTGAAGGCAAAGACACAATTCTGGATGAAGTGTTCGACGTTCGGAAGGCCCCTAAGACCAGTGCAGCTCTGCCCTGGTCTCGGGGGCTGAAGAGTGCCAGAGCTAGGGCCAATGCTCAGCTCGCACTTCTTGCCTCCTCCAGTCGTTCCACTGCCGGGAACAAACTCATCCCTCCTCCTCGCCTTCAGCAGAGGAGGTATTTCGAGATCCTGGGTGAGCACAACCTCGCTCTTCCGCTCCATCACTCTGTGGAGGAGCTGGCGAAGGGAGTTCCCTTGGAGAAACTCTCTGCCCGGCAGGTGTCGTTCTCGGCGGCAGAGATCCTTAACCACGAGAAGGTCGCTAAGTGTGCCATGCAGGCCACTTCGTGGCTGGACTTCTGGTTAGGATCTCTGGGCATCCTATTGCGATCTGAGGACTTGTCCAAGGAGACCAATAGGAAGGCCCTAGAGACCTTCTTGCTCTCGGGCACCCGCTCCATCGAGTTCTTGGCGCACCAGGTTACCACCCTGTGGGCCAACTCGGTGTTGAAGCGTCGCGATGCTGTGTCCGAGAGATTCCATCCGAAGGTCCCCGCCGTAGATGTGTGTAGGCTCCGACATGCCTCCCTCCTGGGGGAGAGCCTGTTTGAGCCTCAAGACTTGGAGCGAACGGCTGAGAGGTGGAGGAAATCCAGCACGGACTCCCTCCTCCACAGGGCCCTTACAACTCGGCCCTATAAGCCTCCAGCCCCGCCACAACAGCAGCAACAGCCTCGTAAGGCTCCAAAACAGGCACCGGCAGCTAAGAAAGTGGTGTCTAAGCCCCAGCCCTTTCCAGCCAAGGTCAAGAGGGGTGGTAAGTCCTCCAGGGGAGGCAAGACTTCTAGGGGTGGCGGCCGCGGCCGCAAGCCCTAGGGGTGGCAGTCCCCCTGCGTGTCCACCTGTGGGGGGATGCCTTCAGCGTTGCGTCCGCAGGTGGCAACATCTCGGGGCCGATGCTTGGACGATCTCGGTGATCGGCCAAGGTTATCGCGTCCCGTTCACGTCATCTCAACCTCCCCTGACAGCGAATCCAGTGTCGTTGAGCTCCTATGCCATGGGATCGGCAAAGGGGCTGGCCCTTCAGGCCGAAGTCAAGACCATGTTCGAGAAGGGTGCTCTCCAGGAGGTCGTGGACGGCTCTCCAGGCTTCTTCAGTCGACTCTTTCTTGTAAAGAAGGCTACTGGAGACTGGAGACCCGTCATCGATCTCTCGGCTCTGAACAGGTTTGTCAAACAAACCCGGTTCAGCATGGAGACAGCAGACACAGTCAGACTTGCGGTGAGACCACAAGACTTCATGTGTACACTGGATCTAAAGGACGCGTACTTCCAGATCCCAATCCATCCGTCTTCCAGGAAGTACCTGAGATTCTGCCTAGACAACAAGATCTACCAGTTCAAGGTGCTGTGTTTCGGTCTCTCCACAGCTCCTCAGGTGTTCACCAGAGTGTTCACCCTGATTTCGACTTGGGCGCACAGGAACGGCATTCGTCTCCTTCGTTACCTAGACGATTGGCTGATCCTAGCAGACTCGGAGTCGACCCTTCTTCGACACCGAGACAGGCTTCTAGATCTTTGCCAGGATCTGGGGATCGTGGTAAACCTCGAAGTCCTCTCTGCAGCCGTCCCAGCGACTGGTTTATCTAGGCATGCTAATAGACACCAATCTCCACAAAGCCTTTCCATCAGACGACCGGATAGCAAGGCTGAGGAGGGTGGCGGAACCTTTCCTCAGGCGAAAAGAACTCCCCGCCCAATCGTGGTTGCGTCTCTTGGGCCACCTATCCTCCCTGGCCCGTCTGGTTCCAAACAGCCGCCTCAGGATGAGATCCCTTCAATGGCGGCTCAAGTCCCGGTGGAATCAAGGATCCGATTCCCCGGACACTCTGATCCCAATGGGGTCTCTGGAACAGACGGACTTGCGGTGGTGGCTGGCCGACGAGAACCTGCGAAAGGGAGTGAGTCTTCTCGTCCTTCCCCCGGAATTGACTCTGTTTTCGGACGCGTCAAAAGAAGGGTGGGGGGCGCACGTTCTGAACCAGAGGGCCTCAGGCCTTTGGTCAGAATCAGAAAAGTGCCTACACATCAACCTGCTAGAATTGAAGGCCGTCTTTCTGGCCCTTCAACAGTTCCAACGGTTCCTGGCGGGTCACTCCGTGGTGGTGATGAGCGACAACACCACGGTAGTGGCTTATATCAACAAGCAGGGAGGCACTTTTTCGCAACAGCTATCCCATCTTGCAGTAGAGACTCTGAGGTGGACCGAAACCCACTCGATAACACTATCAGCTCGCTTCATTCCTGGCAAGAGGAATGTGCTCGCCGACAGTCTGAGCAGGGCTTCGCAGATAGTGAGTACCGAGTGGTCTTTGGATCCTCAGATAGCCAACAAAGTCCTGACTTTGTGGGGTTCCCCGACGGTGGACTTGTTCGCGACAGCCTTGAACTTCAAGCTGCCCCTGTACTGCTCACCAGTCCCGGACCCCAAGGCACTCTGGCAAGATGCTTTCCAGCAACGGTGGGACAACATCGACGTGTACGCCTTCCCACCATTCTGTCTGATGAGAAGGGTGCTCAACAGGACCAGACTATCGGTCAACTGTTCCATGACTCTAGTAGCTCCGCTATGGCATCACGCGGAATGGTTTCCGGACCTTCTGCAACTCCTGACGGAACTCCCAAGGGAGCTTCCTCCACGACACGAGCTTCTCAGACAACCCCACTCCGGTGTCCCTCACAGGGCCGTAGCCTCGCTTCGGCTTCACGCCTGGAGACTATCCAGCGTCTCCTCGCGGAGAGAGGCTTTTCGCAACAGGTTGCGGAGAGAATGTCTCGGCACCTGCGAAGGTCCTCTGAGGGAGTCTACCAAGCGAAGTGGAGAGTCTTTTGTGGTTGGTGTCGTGGAAGGGGTATCTCTCCACTCGATGCCACTATTCCAGCAATAGCGGACTTCCTTGTGTATCTGCGAGAAGAAATGCGCCTTTCTGTCTCGGCAGTGAAAGGCTATCGCTCAGCCTTAAGCTTGGCCTTCAGATTGAAGGGCGTGGATATTTCTTCATCGCTAGAACTCTCTTTACTCATACGTAGCTATGAGCTTACCTGCCCCCAGTCGGAAGTGAGACCCCCTCCTTGGAACGTGGTTCGAGTTCTCAGGTCTCTCAAGAGACCTCCCTTCGAGCCATTACGCCAGGCCTCCGATCGCCACCTGTCTTGGAAGACGGCTTTCCTACTCGCCTTGGCCTCGGCCAAGCGAGTTAGTGAACTTCATGGTCTCTCGTACGACATCGCCCATTCAAGGGGATGGGGGGAGGTAACGTTCAGGTTCGTCCCTGAGTTTGTGGCCAAGACTCAGAATCCTGGAGTGCCGGATCCTCGGTTCGACTCTTTCAGGATCGCGAGTCTCCGTTCTGTAACAAACGACCCAGACCAGCTGCTACTATGCCCAGTGAGGTGTCTGAGGTACTACTTGAAGAGAACGGCTGCAGTCCGTCCTCATGTGCGAGCTTTGTTTGTGAGCACAGGCAGGACAAAGAGGAGGGTCACAAGGAACACCATCTCTGCTTGGATTCGTAGGGTTATCCACCATGCCCTGAATCCTGACCCTCCTCCGTCACGTCGCCCTCGGGCCCACGATGTCAGGGGTATTGCTACATCCCTGGCCTTCAAGAGAAACTTCTCTGTGACGCAGGTACTTCAAGCGGGGGTCTGGAAGCGTCAAACGACCTTCACAGCCCACTACCTGCAAGACGTGACCCACAGGAGCCTCGATACGTTCTCTATCGGCCCTGTGGTGGCTGCACAACAGCTGGTCTAACCTCAGGCTCCTTTTTGGACAAGTAGCAGTAGGTTGAGGGCGTTGTTACCCGGTCTTAGTCTGTGTGAATGAAAGAGTATGTCTGACCCTTACTTCTTTCTTCATTCTCCCCTCTCTTGGGGAAGCAGCATCCTGGTCCTCGCATAGCTGACCTCGACCTCTGCAGGTAACCCATGCTTCTTTGTGCTCCTAGTATTAAGCTTAATACTGTTGCGTCTCCCATACCCTGACGAGGTGGTATGGGGAACGTCCTATCCTAGAATTCCTATCTGAAGGTCTCAAGGTCAACTTCATAGGACGAGTCACACTCTCCTCCTCACACTACTTATGTAGGCCACTCGTTCCTAGCGATGCTAGGAACCTGTGAGGTACAGGGGCTCCCTCTCTCTAGTGCTGCTCACTAAGGGATCGAGCCCCCGGGCAAGCCGAAGTCAGTAAGGCTGGGGACTTTCCACCCTTCCTAAGGGGTAAGTCACCCTTTGTAAATAGCGTGGTTTGTATTTCGGTTACGGAACAAATGACAAATTCGAAGATAATTTGTATTTTTCCTAACCATACAAACCTTAGCTATTTACACATATGTGCCCGCCATCCCTGACCCCCAAGTCAAGTCCTACCTCTAAGTGAAGTGAAGCAAGTCACCGGTGTGTGGAGGGGGGAGGGGTAGCAAGCTACCCTTCCCCACCCCCCGCTAACTAGCGCGGGGGTAATTAACCCTCGTTAAAAACTATTGGCTCGTCATTTCAGCTGCGCTAAAAGTAAACCCTTTGTAAATAGCTAAGGTTTGTATGGTTAGGAAAAATACAAATTATCTTCGAATTTGTCATGTTTGTGTACAATATATAAATGTCTTCTTTGAGCTTTACACTCTTAAAAGTGCCATTATTTGAATTATTTGTATAAAAAAATAAAATACTACTTAATGTATGAAGGGAATTTCTGAGTTATTTTCTAACCAAATAAACTAAAGTACTGTAAATATATTTAGGGGGCTTAATGCAGTTTGGAAAAGTGTCTAAAAAATTATCCATTTATGCTTTAAATCATGTAAAATGGGATAAATTTTATTTTGCCTTTTTTTGTATTATACGTGTAATGAATTTCACTGTCTAAATTTTTTGGATGTAATAAATTTTTATATCTTGATTGGTAGGGAGATAACTACATTAAAACCTTAGTTCATGGAAAGGTCGATTAGGTATGTGGATATTCTCTTTGGGTATGTTTATATTCCCAAGAAGAATTTTATTTCTCCAATTCATGAAGTTTTTTTTTCAATAAATTTTTAGTTTTCAAGTTTTTAGCAATTACTTGAGTTTCAACATTTTATTGATGTCTATATTCAAAGATCAGGGTTAAACCTTCACGAGACCTTCATATAGCTCCTGTGTTTCCTAAAAAAAAGAAAGAAATAAGGTACACAAAGTATTTTGAGGATGGTTTGATTCCTTATTTCATCGCTTTAAAAAAAAAAAAAAGCTTGGAAAGTGTGAAGCCCTAAAAAATAAATCTGAAATCTCTGCATCATAATGCTTGTTTTTCTAGCGTGCCCAAGCCATCATGTCTATCTATCCAGATGGACACAAAAAAGCAGCCGTCATTCCACTGCTAGATCTCGCTCAACGTCAGGTTGGGAACTGGCTCCCCATCAGTGCGATGCATGCTGTCGCAAAGTTGCTAGATATGCCAAGGATGAGAGTCTATGAAGTTGCAACATTTTATACAATGTTCATGAGGTGAGATGTTAATTCTGTTTAAATTGAAATTTTGTTTTCATAAGTACTGTACAGTACTAGGTGCTATTTATATTGATCACTAAGAAACTAATTCTGTCATGAATGTTCATATCATTCAAGGTTTTGATGGGTCGAAATTGGGAATTATTTATAAGCATTTTCTTCGTTATAATTTTTTTTATGTTGGCTAGTCTCTTTATGGGGTTAGACCTGAATTGTCACTCTCCTCTGTGTGGTGCTGTCTGTCTGAACTCTCATTAGTCTAGGTCGTTATCCGTCTTCTTTGTCCTGCCCTTTTAATATTGAATACTTTACATGTAATTACCAGTTCGGCCACATTTAAGTCCACTCTACCAAAGTCTTTTAGGTCTCATACTTTGAAGCCTCTGGTCACCACATTTTATGAATAGAACTTACCTGGCAGTTATATATATATAGCCGAGTCTCCGACTGAGAGATATCAGCTGTATATATATAACTGCCAGGTAAGTATTCATAAAACTTTGTTTTATCATAAAAACTCCATTTTTATGAATAGTACTTACCTGGCAGTTATATATATATAGCTGATATCTCTCAGTTGGAGACTCAGCTATATATATATATAACTGCCAGGTAAGTATTCATAAAACTTTGTTTTATTATAAAAACTCCATTTTCTGCTTTCATAATACAAACAGTTTATCCAAAAGTTTTTTGGTTAGTAACAGTGTGTCTGCAGCATAGTGTAGCGTATGCTTTAAATACCCTTCTGGCGATAAAAAGGTGCATGGTGAACATATGGTATATACATACGTACATGAATATATATTTGTTCCGTAACCGAAATACAAACCACGCTATTTACAAAGGGTATTACTTTTAGCGCAGCTGAAATGACGAGCCAATAGTTTTTAACGAGGGTTAATTACCCCCGCGCTAGTTAGCGGGGGATGGGGAAGGGTAACTTGCTACCCCTCCCCCCTCCACACACCAGTGACTTGCTTCACTTCACTTTTGGCTCGGCGGTGATCAGACGTGTCTGCTCATCGCCTTCGTGACAGCCTTTAATTTTCTGCTTTTTCTTTTCAGCGTGTGTGATTGGTTGGAAGTTGACCTTCAGTTATTTTCTTGACTATGCGTACATGCCCTGGAGTTGCCGGCCGTCCTTGTGGGACTTTCATGTCGGACGTTATTACGGATCCACACACCCTCTGCCCTCAATGTCGGGGCAGACGGTGCGACAAGGATAACATGTGCCGCGAGTGCAGGGAGTGGTCTGCCTCCCAGTGGGAGAGGTTTGGCCGTTGGCGTAAGAAGAAGTCCAAGAGAGACCGTTCTCCTCCGGGGTTAGCCTTGAAGGAGGAAGGTTCTCGAGACTCTTCTTCCGCCGCCCAAACCTCCGGGGTTAGCCTTGAAGGAGGAAGGTTCTCGGGACTCTTCTTCCGCCGCCCAAACCTCCTCCGAAGCTCCCCCTCGTCCGCCTCCTAAGGAGAGTCGTCCGAGTGGGAGCGCAGGCCCCTGTTCTGTTTCCCTACCTTCGGTGGGGGGAGAGGGCGTCGCCTCCCATAGCGAGGCGGTTCCCCCTCCTCCTCCGGGGGAGGTTATTGATAATAATGCCTTATCCAGTGATGATCTTTTACAGATTTGGTCGTCCCTGGGGCTTAAGGGCTTGCCCTCCAGGGTCGCTCTTATTGACCTTGTCTTGTTGGGGGCCGCTGTTAAACAGTCGCCGGTGGTAGCGGAGGTAGACCCTCTGTCTATTGTCGACGTCGTGGTGACAGAGGCCTCCGACGTGGCTGGGCATTCCGCCGCAGGTGCTGTTGCTGGTGATGGTGCTCAAGGCTCTCCTCCTCCTTCCGTGCATCCTTCGAAGGGGGAAGTGAGTCCTTCGGTCTCGACTGCCGCCCAGCTTCCTTCTGAGGGAAGTGTTTTGATGGAGACTCCCCTTCGGAGGACCGATGGTCCCGACGATCTCCCCCGAGGCCGCCTCCGCCGTAAGGCTCACCGCCCTCTACGCCACAAGGGCCTCCCTTCCCCTTACAGGGGGACTAAGAGGCGCCTTTTTGGGTCTTCGTCCTCCGGGGGGGACTCTCCTCGTCAGCCTCAACCGACTGCTCCGCCCTCCTTGAACCTCTCTGCAGAACGCTCACCATCTCCTGCCGGATCTTCGCCTTCTGGAGAACTCGTCACCCGACGGGCAACGGTCTCTTCGGGGCTAAGGGATTCTTCCCTTACGCGAGCAGGGCTAGCGCACAAGCGCTCTCCTGCTCTCCAGCGCTCTCCTGCTCGCCAGTGCTCTCCTGCTCGCCAGCGCTCACCTGCTCGCCAACGATTTCCTGCTCGCCAGCGCTCTCCTGCTCGCCAAGACTCTCCTGCTCGTCGGCTCTCTCCTGATGTTCGCCCCCCTCGCCAGCGCTCTCCTGCTTGTCAGCTCTCTTCCGAGCGTCAGCGCTCATTTTAGGACCATCGCCCTGCGGTCTCTGACCACCCTTTAGTTCCTGCTGAACTCCCTGCTCACCATCCGCCTGGTCCTGTGGCTACGCAACATCGTGCTGCGCGTGTCAGAAACACATGTTCGCCAACGCGCCAGCGATCTTCCCGTTCCTGCTCGTGAACGCGCCGCACCACCTGTCCTCTCACAGGACACGCGTCGACCTTCTGCTCGCCAGCGATCACCTACACGCCAGCGATTACCTCCTCGCCAGCGTTCACCTGCTTGCCAGCGCGCATAGGCGATCTTAGTATCGCCTATTCAACAGCGACAACTAGTGCGCCGACGTTCGCCAACGCCCCTGAAGGAACATGATTCGCCAGCTTCTAGCTCGCCATCGCGCGATCACCCGCCTGCAAATGCTGCTCGCCATCGCTCGCAATTGCACGATCGCCCTCCTGCGCATGCTGCTCGCCATCGCACGACCCTGCATGATCGCCCGCTTACGCATTCTGCTCCTCATCGCACAACCCTGAACGATCGCCCTCCTGCAGATGCTGATCACTCCCGCGCGACCATTCGCCTTTGCGCGACCATTCGCCCTCGCGCGACCATCGTTCGCGGCGAATTCCACAGCCGGTGGTAGCAGCAGGGACGCGTGCTCCTAGACGGCACTCGAGATCACCTCCATCCAAGCACAGGTTGGTAGTGCAGGACGAAGACAGGTCAGTACAGCGTTCTTCCCCACCTTCTTTTCAGGCAGGTACCGTCGTGTCCACTCCAAAGGATCGCCCGATCCCTTTCACCTTAGCGAGGATTTCGGACTCTGTGTCCTTGGAGCAGCAGACTTGGTTTGGTCCGCTGGCACGGGCGTTAGTGAGGGTTATGAAACCAGCACTCGCCGGCCAGGGTAACAAACCAGCGGCTGTCTCTCCTACGCTGAAGAGAAAGAGAGGAGTGGACTTCGTGGTGACTTCCCCCAGGGTGAAGTTGGTTCCCAAGAGGTCGGTCTCGAAGGTCCCCTCTCCTGTTCGAGTACTCTCTCCTTCTCCCGTGGACGAGGCCTTTCCGTCCTCAGGTGAGTCCAGTGGGGCGGTAGTCTTCCCCTCGGCACCAGGGGGGGAGACTTCGCTTCAGGCAGGAGAATCGTCTCGTGAGGAAGGGGCCCCTCGAACCTCGTTGTTGGGATCCTGTATCCCTCCCAGGAGGGAACCCAAGGATTCCAAGACCATCCCTAAATCCTCTGCAAGGATTCGTCAGGAACCCACGTCTACCCAGGGGAATGTCCACGTATCACCCCAGGAAGATATTCCTGGGGCAGGAGACTTAGCTGCCAGCCCGCAGGGAGGAGAACAGCAAGAGTCCGAACATGCCTTCTGGCAGGTCCTAAGCCTGATAAGGCAACTTAACAGACTTACGGATCCAGTCATCCCCCCCCCCCCACCCCCCCCCCCCCCACCCCCGTGAAGGCAAAGACACGATTCTGGATGAAGTGTTTGACGTTCGGAAGGCCCCTAAGACCAGTGCAGCTCTGCCCTGGTCTCGGGGGCTGAAGAGTGCCAGAGCTAGGGCCAATGCTCAGCTCGCACTTCTTGCCTCCTCCAGTCGTTCCACTGCCGGGAACAAGCTCATCCCTCCTCCTCGCCTTCAGCAGAGGAGGTATTTCGAGATCCTGGGTGAGCACAACCTCGCTCTTCCTCTCCATCACTCTGTGGAGGAGCTGGCGAAGGGAGTTCCCTTAGAGAAACTCTCTGCCCGGCAGGTGTCGTCTCGGCGGCAGAGATCCTTAACCACGAGAAGGTTGCTAAGTGTGCCATGCAGGCCACTTTGTGGCTGGACTTCTGGTTAGGATCTCTGGGCATCCTATTGCGATCGGAGGACTTGTCCAAGGAGACCAATAGGAAGGCCCTAGAGACCTTCTTGCTCTCGGGCACCCGCTCCATCGAGTTTTTGGCGCACCAGGTTACCACCCTGTGGGCCAACTCGGTGTTGAAGCGTCGCGTTGCTGTGTCCGAGAGATTCCATCCGAAGGTCCTGCCGTAGATGTGTGTAGGCTCCGACATGCCTCCCTCCTGGGGGAGAGCCTGTTTGAGCCTCAAGACTTGGAGCGAACGGCTGAGAGGTGGAGGAAATCCAGCACGGACTCCCTCCTCCACAGGGCCCTTACAACTCGGCCCTATAAGCCTCCAGCCCCGCCACAACAGCAGCAACAGCCTCGTAAGGCTCCCAAACAGGCACCGGCAGCCAAGAAAGTGGTGTCTAAGCCCCAGCCCTTTCCAGCCAAGGTCAAGAGGGGCGGTAAGTCCTCCAGGGGAGGCAAGACTTCTAGGGGTGGCGGCCGTGGCCGCAAGCCCTAGGGGTGGCAGTCCCCCTGCGTGTCCACCTGTGGGGGGATGCCTTCAGCGTTGCGTCCGCAGGTGGCAACATCACGGGGCCGATGCTTGGACGGTCTCAGTGATCGGCCAAGGTTATCGCGTCCCGTTCACGTCATCTCAACCTCCCCTGACAGCGAATCCAATGTCGTTGAGCTCCTATGCCATGGGATTGGCAAAGGGGCTGGCCCTTCAGGCCGAAGTCGAGACCATGTTCGAGAAGGGTGCTCTCCAGGAGGTCGTGGACGGCTCTCCAGGCTTCTTCAGTCGACTCTTTCTTGTAAAGAAGGCTACTGGAGGCTGGAGACACGTCATCGATCTCTCGGCTCTGAACAGGTTTGTCAAACAAACCCGGTTCAGCATGGAGACAGCAGACACGGTCAGACTTGCGGTGAGACCACAAGACTTCATGTGTACACTGGTTCTAAAGGATGTGTACTTCCAGATCCCAATCCATCCGTCTTCCAGGAAGTACCTGAGATTCTGCCTAGACAACAAGATCTACCAGTTCAAGGTGCTGTGTTTCGGTCTCTCCACAGCTCCTCACCCTGATTTCGACTTTGGCGCACAGGAACGGCATTCGTCTCCTTCGTTACCTAGATGATTGGCTGATCCTAGCAGACTTGGAGTCAACCCTTCTTCGGCACCGAGACAGGCTTCTAGATCTTTGCCAGGATCTGGGGATCGTGGTAAACCTCGAAAAGTCCTCTCTGCAGCCGTCCCAACGACTGGTTTATCTAGGCATGCTAATAGACACCAATCTCCACAAAGCCTTTCCATCAGACGACCGGATAGCAAGGCTGAGGAGGGTGGCGGAACCTTTCCTCAGGCGAAAAGAACTCCCCGCTCAATCGTGGTTGCGTCTCTTAGGCCACCTATCCTCCCTGGCCCGTCTGGTTCCAAACAGCCGCCTCAGGATGAGATCCCTTCAATGGCGGCTCAAGTCCCGGTGGAATCAAGGATCCGATTCCCCTGACCTTCTGATCCCAATGGGGTCTCTGGAACAGACGGACTTGCGGTGGTGGCTGGCCGACGAGAACCTGCGGAAGGGAGTGAGTCTTCTCGTCCTCCCCCCGGAATTGACTCTGTTTTCGGACGCGTCAAAAGAAGGGTGGGGGGCGCACGTTCTGAACCAGAGGGCCTCAGGCCTTTGGTCAGAATCAGAAAAGTGCCTACACATCAACCTGCTAGAATTGAAGGCCGTCTTTCTGGCCCTTCAACAGTTCCAACGGTTCCTGGTGGGTCACTCCGTGGTGGTGATGAGCGACAACACCACGGTAGTGGCTTATATCAACAAGCAGGGAGGCACTTTTTCGCAACAGCCATCCCATCTTGCAGTAGAGACTCTGAGGTGGACCGAAACCCACTCGATAACACTTATCAGCTCGCTTCATTCCTTGCAAGAGCAATGTGCTCGCCGACAGTCTGAGCAGGGCTTCGCAGATAGTGAGTACCGAGTGGTCTTTGGATCCTCAGATAACCAACAAAGTCCTGACTTTGTGGGGTTCCCCGACGGTGGACTTGTTCGCGACAGCCTTGAACTTCAAGCTACCCCTGTACTGCTCACCAGTCCCGGACCCCAAGGCACTCTGGCAAGATGCTTTCCAGCAACGGTGGGACAACATCGACGTGTACGCCTTCCCACCATTCTGTCTGATGAGAAGGGTGCTCAACAGGACCAGACTATCGGTCAACTGTTCGATGACTAGTAGCTCCGCTATGGCATCACGCGGAATGGTTTCCGGACCTTCTGCAACTCCTGACGGAACTCCCAAGGGAGCTTCCTCCACGACACGAGCTTCTCAGACAACCCCACTCCGGTGTCCCTCACAGGGCCGTAGCCTCGCTTCGGCTTCACGCCTGGAGACTATCCAGTGTCTCCTCGCGGAGAGAGGCTTTTCGCAACAGGTTGCTGAGAGAATGTCTCGGCACCTGCGAAGGTCCTCTGAGGGAGTCTACCAAGCGAAGTGGAGAGAGTTTTGTGGTTGGTGTCGTGGAAGGGGTATCTCTCCACTCGATGCCACTATTCCAGCAATACCGGACTTCCTCGTGTATCTGCGAGAAGAAATGCTTCCTTTCTGTCTCGGCAGTGAAATGCTATCGCTCAGCCTTAAGCTTGGCCTTCAGATTGAAGGGCGTGGATATTTCTTCATCGCTAGAACACTCTTTACTCATACGTAGCTATGAGCTTACCCGCCCCCAGTCGGAAGTGAGACCCCCTCCTTGGAACGCGGTTCGAGTCCTCAGGTCTCTCAAGAGACCTCCCTTCGAGCCATTACGCCAGGCCTCCGATCGCCACCTGTCTTGGAAGACGGCTTTCCTACTCGCCTTGGCCTCGGCCAAGCGAATTAGTGAACTTCATGGTCTCTTGTACGACATCGCCCATTCAAGGGGATGGGGGGAGGTAACGTTCAGGTTCGTCCCTGAGTTTATGGCCAAGACTCAGAATCCTGGAGTGCCGGATCCTCGGTTCGACTCTTTCAGGATCGCGAGTCTCCGTTCTGTACCAAACGACCCAGACCAGCTGCTACTATGCCCAGTGAGGTGTCTGAGGTACTACTTGAAGAGAACGGCTGCAGTCCGTCCTCATGTGCGAGCTTTGTTTGTGAGCACAGGCAGGACAAAGAGGAGGGTCACCAGGAACACCATCTCTGCTTGGATTCGAAGGGTTATCCACCATGCCCTGAATCCTGACCCTCCTCCGTCACGTCGCCCTCGGGCCCACGATGTCAGGGGTATTGCTACATCCCTGGCCTTCAAGAGAAACTTCTCTGTGACGCAGGTACTTCAAGCTGGGGTCTGGAAGCGTCAAATAACCTTCACAGCCCACTACCTGCAAGACGTGACCCACAGGAGCCTCGATACGTTCTCTATCGGCCCTGTGGTGGCTGCACAACAGCTGGTCTAACCTCAGGCTCCTTTTTGGACAAGTAGCAGTAGGTTGAGGGCGTTGTTACCCGGTCTTAGTCTGTGTGAATGAAAGAGTATGTCTGACCCTTACTTCTTTCTTCATTCTCCCCTCTCTTGGGGAAGCAGCATCCTGGTCCTCGCATAGCTGACCTCGACCTCTGCAGGTAACCCATGCTTCTTTGTGCTCCTAGTATTAAGCTTAATACTGTTGCGTCTCCCATACCCTGACGAGGTGGTATGGGGAACGTCCTATCCTAGAATTCCTATCTGAAGGTCTCAAGGTCAACTTCATAGGACGAGTCACACTCTCCTCTTCACACTGCTTATGTAGGCCACTCGTTCCTAGCGATGCTAGGAACCTGTGAGGTACAGGGGCTCTCTCTCTCTAGTGCTGCTCACTGAGGGATCGAGCCCCCAGGCAAGCCGAAGTCAGTAAGGCTGGGGACTTTCCACCCTTCCTAAGGGGTAAGTCACCCTTTGTAAATAGCGTGGTTTGTATTTCGGTTACGGAACAAATGACAAATTCGAAGATAATTTGTATTTTTCCTAACTATACAAACCTTAGCTATTTACACATATGTACCCGCTATCCCTGACCCCCAAGTCAAGTCCTACCTCTAAGTGAAGTGAAGCAAGTCACCGGTGTGTGGAGGGGGGAGGGGTAGCAAGCTACCCTTCTCCACCCCCCCGCTAACTAGCGCGGGGGTAATTAACCCTCGTTAAAAACTATTGGCTCGTCATTTCAGCTGCGCTAAAAGTAATACCCTTTGTAAATAGCTAAGGTTTGTATGGTTAGGAAAAATACAAATTATCTTCGAATTTGTCATATATATATATATATATATATATATATATATATATATATATATATATATATATATATATATATATATATATATATATTTATTTATATTTATATTTATATTTATATATATATATATATATATATATATATATATATATATATATATATATATATATATATATATATATATATATATATATATTATATTTATATTTATATATATATATATATATATATATATATATATATATATATATATATATATATATATATATATATATATATATATATATATATACACACACACACACACACATATATATATAAATATATATATATATATATATATATATATATATATATATATATATATATATATATATATATATATATATATATATATATATATATATATATATATATATATATATATATATATATATATATATATATGTATATTCACACATACATATAATTGATTACATATGTGTATAACTATCTATCTATATATTTATACTTGCTGGTAATTTTTCTTCTCTTCATTTCATTCATACTGCAGCATGAATACAAACTATCATCCTATGAATTCAGCTAAGCTAGAATGAATGTTAAAACTTTTAATCAAGTACAGTAACGAATTGGCTGTCGATTAGTGGGTAGACCCACCCACCTGACAGATGGAGCAACCCTCAATTTGATTTCAGCTGTAGTGCTGTTGATTGATTGTAAGTTTCTATAGTTTCTGTGGTCTATTATTGTTATTATTATTATTATTATTATTATTATTATTATTATTAATTGCTAAGCTACAACCCTAGTTGGAAAAGCGGATTTCTATAAGCTCAGGGGCTCCAAAAGGGGGAAATACCCCTGTAAGGAAAGGAAATAGGGAAAAAATAATTATTTTAAGAACAAAAACATTAAAATGAATATCTATTATATAAACTATGGCACTACCCAGGACTAGAGAACAATGGTTTGATTTTGGAATATACTTCTCCTAAAAGAGCTGCTTACCATAGCTAAAGAGTCCCCTACCCTTAACAAGAGGAAAGTGGCCACTAAACAATTACAGTGCAGTGACCCCTTGGGTGAAAAAGAATAATTTGGTGATCTCAGTGTAGTCAGGTGTACAAAGACAGGAGAAAATGTAAAGAATAGGCCGGACTAATCGGTGTGTGTATGTGTGTGTGTGTAAGCGAAGGGAAAATGAACCATAACCAGAGAGAAGGGTCCAATGTATTACATTCTGGGCAGACAAAGGATCCCATAACTCTCTAGCGGTAGTATCTATCCAGGTGAAATAGGCCACACCTACCTTCTGATATCAGGGCATGCTTCCACCACTCTTGAGAGTTGTTTAGCAAATAATCCAGTAGATTTTAGCTTTTAACTTCTTTCTTCAGTTTTTTAATTATAACTCCTACAATTATCTGTCACAAAAACAAAACATTGGTATATTCTATTATTCTTGAGCTCTAAAATTTGTTGCAATGCATTAGTCAGCAATACTGCAAATTGGCATTGCCAAAGCCTGTCAGTTTTTAGGTCCCTTAATGTCTAGTTGTTCCAACACGGAGACTTACCTCGAACCACTTTCTTAGGAGTTACTTGGAACCTCCTCTCAAACGACCAGAGTTTTGTGTAGTTTACCCTACTCCTGTTTTCTGTAATGGTAGGCCTAGCAGAAGGATACGTGCCCTAAGGGCAAACCTGAGGTAGACCACATGTGAGCTTGGGTCCTGATCTCCAGTAAGTTCTCTGGTCGCGTCATGATATCATCTCAACGCTCCTCTTATCTCAGTGCGACCCTAGCCTGTCAGTTTTTAGGTCCCGTAATGTCTAGTTAAGTAAAAAATCTTATGCTTTTGAGTCTCAAGGAACTATTAAAGGGGTTCTTTTTGTCTTAAACTTGGTAATTGCTATCCCTGATTTAGAATTCTCGAAGCTTGCCCACTGACTGTTAAAGCTCAATTTAAACATTTAATATATGAAGCAAAACAAAGTTGACATCAGGTTGAGGTAGCGCCCTCACTGCTTTTATACCATTACCCGACACACCATACAGTGACTTATCCAGTCTTCCCCCACAACAGGATGGGTATCTGTCATGATATTCTATTTTGTCTTCATATTAACAGGAGAGTCATCCCTTGCTAAAATAAATGGAACTTATAACTTTAGGATGTCCATCTCATGCCCTGAACTTTGAATGGTTTTCAATGTTGGTTAATAGTAAGACAAACTTAGCTATAGTACACTATGTGTAGATTTGATTTACTTGACAAGGTTGATGTATGTCGAGAATTTTTTATTTTTCTTATTATTTCATCTGTTAGGTTAATTGCAGTACAATATGAAATATCAAATGCTTTAACTCTTATTTCATGAAATCTAGAAGTATAATTTTTAACCCTTTTACCCCCAAAGGACGTACTGGTACGTTTCACAAAACTCATCCCTTTACCCCCATGGACGTACCGGTACGTCCTTGCAAAAAAATGCTATAAAATTTTTTTTTTCATATTTTTAATAATTTTTTTGAGAAAATTCAGGCATTTTCCAAGAGAATGAGACCAACCTGACCTCTCTATGACAAAAATTAAGGCTGTTAGAGCAATTTAAAAAATATATACTGCAAAATGTGCTGGGAAAAAAATAACCCCTTGGAAATTTCCAAAGAGCCTGGGGGTAAAAGGGTTAACTTTTAAACAAATTGTAAAATATTGTGTCATTATTCTTTGCATTGCAGGAATCCTGTTGGCAAATATCATATCCAGGTGTGCACAACTACCCCTTGCTGGCTTAACGGGTCAGATGACATTATGAAAGCAATTCAAGATAAGCTGGGTATTAAACCTGGAGAGTCCACCCAAGACGGACTTTTCACACTCTCAGAAGTCGAGTGTTTGGGAGCATGTGTCAATGCTCCTATGATGCAGATTAACGATAACTATTACGTAAGTATTGCAAAACACACACACACACACACACACACACTTTTTAGGTCAACTCACCTTTGTGCACGGTATACCCTTTGCGCCTCAGATCTGAATGGCCTCCTTAGCCTCGGCATTAGTTTATAGAGCTTTGTTTCCATAAATCCAGCCCTGTATCTCCAAATACTTGAAGGTATACATACTGTAGTCTGTAGTCCTTACTGTGCGTACCTTTCATATCTATAACTTAGTAATTAACCCTTTTACCCCCAAAGGACGTACTGGTACGTTTCACAAAAGTCATCCCTTTACCCCCATGGACGTACCGGTAGGTCCATGCAAAAAAATGCTATAAAAATATTTTTTTCATATTTTTGTTAATTTTTTGAGAAAATTCAGACATTTTCCAAGAGAATGAGACCAACCTGACCTCTCTATGACAAAAATTAAGGCTGTTAGAGCAATCTAAAAAAAATATACACCAAAATGTGCTGGGAAAAAAATAACCCCTTGGGGGTTAAGGGTTGGAAATTTCCAAATAGCCTGGGGGTAAAAGGGTTAACTTGTGCAAAGTAAACCCAAGTAGCTTTATAATTATATAATTTTTTCTTTCTTAAGGCAACGTCCCTTTTTTTG
>NC_090742.1:21970095-22005095 GCF_036898095.1 Palaemon carinicauda
CCCTGTAGTGGCTACCCCCGAACCTACTATTTGCCCTCAGCCTGATATGTCTGTTGTGTTGCGTGCTATTCAGGCCTTAGGCGATAAAGTAGAGTCAGTGGTAAGTGATCATAAGTCTCTTATGGCCGAAGTCAAGGAACTTAAGGTCAAGAGTGCAGTGGGTGGAATTAGTGCCAGTGCTGTGACGAGTGCTAGTGTCAGTGCAGTGCCAAGTGCTAGTGTCAGTGTCAGTGTGGTGCGTGAGGATACTTCTGTGCGTGTCAGTCGTTCTCCCAGTCCGGGACCTCTTGCAAGCTCCCAAGCCCAGGGGAGAAGCAATGTCGAAGGGCAAAAGGGTTCGGCAGGCCTTGATCGGCGCACAGAAGTATCCTCGGTGGTTGCGGGCGTGTCTTCCAGAGACCGTCACTCCCACCTGCAGACGATTGAGCCCGTCTTTTACTCGTCCGCTGATCTATTGTCAGGGAAGAAACGCTGGACTCAGGTCTCTAGACCACTCAAACGCAGAGTCCAGTCCGCGAGTGCTCAACCGGGCTGCAGTCATTGGCTCAGCTCTGACTCGCCGCAGTCATCAGTCGACTGTACTCCGCCCAAGAGGAGTAAGGTTCTGCCGCAGCAGAACTCGGCTGTTCAGGCTTTGCCTCAGCAGACCGTAGTGTCTGCCGACCCCAAGTTGTCTCTACTGCAGTCCATGCAAGCACAGCTTTCGGTCTTGATGAGTGAGTGTCGGGCTGAGAAGGTTGCGCCTCCGCCTCCGCCTGCACTCGCTCCGCCTGCGCTCGCTCCGCCTGACCGCAGTACCGCCTGCCAGGCGTACGATGTTGAGCCACGTTCTGAGTTTACTGTTCCCAGTGGTGTACAGCCTCCGCCTTCCTTAAGGCAACCTCAGCAATGGGATCAGGAGGCTTATACCTCTCTTCCTCCGCTTCCACTTGCTGCTCCACCAGTGTTGCAACACTCGGTTGAGGTACAACAACCTCTCCCGTCCATGAGTCAGTCTCCTCAGCTCTCGCTGCAGCGAGCTCAACCCTCCACAAGGCAAGCAACACAACACCTTAGCCTTGCGCCTCAGGAGCCTCAGCTTGCGAGACATTTACTACGTTCTGCGCAGCCTCTACCTCATCGCGCTCCGCTCACACCGCAGGAACAGGAACTTGCTACTCCGCTTCCGCCAACCACTCAGCAAGCGCAACCCTTGGGTTCAGCCACTCATGCCAGGAGTCAGCCTCCTCCACCCATGCGCCTACCTTCTGCTTCTTCTTTTGTTCAGCCTTTGCAGTCTGAGCCTCAGGTTTTCCCTCAACAGATTCTTGAAGAGGAAACCACTAATATTGTTGTTCCTGCTCGTTCTGACTCTGCTGTTCAGCATACCTGTCCGATCTCTTCGCTACACTCTGGTGATGAGGCGTCTGATGATGAGGCGGCACACCTGGATCCCTCATCAGACGTGGATGAATCCAAGCCTTCTCCACAGTCTATTGACTTTCGTAAGGTCTTGGCTCTGCTTAGGGAGGTATACCCAGACCACTTTGTCTCTGCTATTCCCCGCTCTCCACCATCTGAGTTTTCGCTGGGCATGCAGCCAGCTAAGTCTACCTATACTAAGCTAGTCCTAGCAAGGTCCTCTAAGAGAGCGTTAAGGATCTTAGGGGAGTGGCTGCAGACTAAGCAACACCTTGGCAAGACTTCTTTCATGTTTCCTCCGACTAAGCTCACTTCTAAAGCGAGCGTTTGGTATGCCACAGGAGAGGAACCAGGCTTGGGAGTACCTGCCTCTGCCCAGGCTGACTTCTCAAGTCTGGTAGACTCGCCTCGTAGAACTGCAATGAGGCGCTCTAAGGTTTGCTGGACCTTCTCAGACCTTGATCACTTCCTGAAGGGTGTTTTTAGAGCATTTGAGATGTTCAACTTTCTAGACTGGTGCCTGGGGGCCCTCAGCAAGAAGACCTCCCCTGCGGACAAGGATTCTGCCATGCTATTAATGTCCTGCATGGATAAGGCCATTAGAGATGGATCTGGCGAGCTTGCGTCGATGTTTGTATCAGGGGTTCTTAAGAAAAGGGAACAGCTTTGTACCTTCCTTTCCTCCAGCATTACACCTTGTCAAAGGTCACAACTCCTTTTCGCTCCGCTCTCGAAGTTCCTCTTCCCCGAAGAGCTGGTTAAGGACTTGTCTGCTGCCCTGATACAAAAGGACACACATGATCTTGTAGCCTCATCGGCTCGTAAGTCTAAGGTTGCTACCTCAGTCCCCAGGACTTATCGCACCCCAGTGGCTGATACTCCTGCTACGAGGTTCATACCGCCCTTTCGTGGTAGAGCCCCCAGCCGAGGAAGCTCCCGTCCAGACTCTTCCAGGAGCAAGTCTAGGAAAGGCTCCAAGGCCTCTAAAGGAAAAAACTGACTCTCCGCATCTCCAGACAGCAGTAGGAGCCAGACTCAAGAGCTTCTGGCAAGCCTGGGAAAAGAGAGGTGCAGACGCCCAGTCTGTCAGTTGGCTGAGGGAGGGTTACAGGATTCCATTCTGCCTCAAACCCTCTCTGACCACATCTCCCATCAACCTCTCTCCCAACTACAAAGAAGAGGACAAGAGGCTAGCGTTGCACCAGGAGGTGTCGCTACTTGTGCAGAAGAAGGCAGTGGTTATAGTCCGGGACCATCAATCCCCGGGCTTCTACAACCGTCTCTTTCTGGTGGCCAAGAAGACAGGAGGTTGGAGACCGGTGCTGGACGTCAGCGCGCTCAATGCGTATGTCACCAAGCAGACGTTCACGATGGAGACGACGAAGTCGGTCCTAGCAGCGGTCAGGCAGGAGGACTGGATGGTCTCGTTGGACTTGAAAGATGCCTACTTTCACGTTCCTATTCATCCAGACTCCCAACCTTTCCTGAGATTCGTTTTTGGAAAGGTTGTCTACCAATTCCAAGCCCTGTGTTTTGGCCTAAGCACAGCTCCTATGGTGTTCACGCATCTGATGAGGAATATAGCAAAATTCCTACACTTATCGGACATCAGAGCCTCCCTCTACTTAGACGACTGGCTGTTGAGAGCCTCCACGAGTCGTCGCTGTCCGGAGAGTCTCAACTGGACTTTGGACTTAATCAGAGAACTGGGTCTGTTAGTCAACATAGAAAAGTCTCAGCTCATTCCCTCCCAATCCATTGTGTACCTGGGAATGGAGATTCGGAGTCAGGATTTTCGGGCTTTTCCATCGGCCCCCAGGATAAGCCAAGCCCTAGAGTGCATCATGAGCATGCTGAAGAGGAGCAGTTGCTCGGTGAGACAGTGGATGAGTCTCACAGGGACCCTTTCATCACTGGCCCTGTTCGTCGAGCTAGGGAGACTCCACCTCCGCCCTCTTCAATTCCATCTTGCAGCTCATTGGGACAAGGGTTTGACTCTCGAAGCAGTCTCTATCCCAGTCACCAAAGAGATGAAGACCACTCTCTTGTGGTGGAAGCACAATCTCCTTCTCAGGGAGGGCCTATCGTTGGCTATTCAGACCCCCAATCTTCATCTCTTCTCAGATGCATCGGACTCGGGCTGGGGTGCAACCTTGAACGGACGGGAATGCTCGGGAACGTGGAACGAGGAACAGGGAACGCTCCACATCAACTGCAAGGAGCTACTAGCAGTTCATTTAGCCCTGCTGAACTTCAAGTCCCTCCTGCTAGGCAAAGTGGTGGAGGTGAACTCAGACAACACCACAGCCTTGGCTTACATCTCCAAGCAAGGAGGGACCCATTCGAGGAGCCTATACGAGATCGCAAGGGACCTCCTCATTTGGTCAAGAAGTCAAAACCTCACTTTGGTCACGAGGTTCATTCAGGGCAATATGAACGTCTCAGCAGATCGCCTAAGCGGAAGGAATCAGGTCATTCCCAAGGAATGGACTCACCCCACGGGGGTGTGCAACAGACTTTGGACCTTGTGGGGTCAACCTACCATAGATCTGTTTGCCACCTCCATAACTAAGAGACTTCCGCTGTACTGTTCCCCAGTTCCAGACCCTGCAGCAGTTCATGTGGATGCTTTTCTACTGAACTGGTCCCATCTCGACCTTTACGCATTCCCACCGTTCAAGATAATAAACAAAGTTCTGCAGAAATTCATCTCGCACGAAGGGACACGGCTGACGCTGGTTGCTCCCCTTTGGCCTGCAAGAGAATGGTTCACAGAGGTACTTCAATGGCTAGTCGACATCCCCAGGACTCTACCTCTAAGAGTGGACCTTCTACGTCAACCTCACGTAGACAGGTTGCACCCAAACCTCCACGCTCTTCGGCTGACTGCCTTCAGACTGTCGAAAGATTCGCTAGAGCTAGAGGCTTTTCGAAGGAGGCAGCCAGTGCGATTGCCAGAGCAAGAAGGGTTTCCACTCGTAGAGTCTACCAATCTAAGTGGGAAGTCTTCCGGAGCTGGTGTAGAGCCAATTCAGTATCCTCTACCAATACCTCTGTGACCCAAATAGCTGACTTCCTTTTACATCTTAGGAATGAGAGATCCCTTTCAGCCCCTACGATTAAAGGGTATAGGAGTATGTTGGCTTCAGTTCTCCGCCACAGAGGTTTGGCCTTCTTCCAACAAGGACCTTCAAGACATCCTTAAGTCTTTTGAGACGTCTAAAGAGCGTCGTCTATCCACTCCAGGCTGGAACCTAGACGTAGTCTTAAGGTTCCTTATGTCACCTAGGTTCGAACCTCTCCAGTCAGCTTCCTTCAAGGACCTTACCCTCAAGACTCTTTTTCTCGTCTGCCTTGCAACAGCTAAGAGAGTCAGTGAGGTTCATGCCTTCAGCAAGAACATTGGTTTCACGACCGAATCTGCAAACATGTTCTTTTCAGCTCGGATTCCTAGCAAAGAACGAACTTCCTTCACGTCCTTGGCCTAGATCGTTGAAATACCTAGCCTCTCCAAATGGTAGGTAACGAACTAGAGAGAGTTCTTGCCCTGTCAGAGCTCTCAAGTATTATCTTAATAGGTCTAAACCTATTCGAGGACAGTCAGAAGCCTTATGGTGTGCCATCAAGAATCCTTCGAGGGCCCATGTCCAAGAACGGGGTTTCGTATTATATAAGGCTTCTGATTAGAGAAGCCCATTCTCACTTAAAGGAGGAAGACCTTGCATTGCTGAAGGTAAGGACCCACGAAGTAAGAGCCGTAGCTACTTCGATGGCCTTTAATAAAAACCGTTCTCTGCAGAGCATAATGGATGCAACCTATTGGAGGAGCAAGTCAGTGTTTGCATCATTTTATCTTAAAGATGTCCAGTCTCTTTACGAGAACTGCTACACCCTGGGACCATTCGTAGCAGCGAGTGGCAGTAGTAGGTGAGGGCTCAGCCACTACATTCCCTTAATCCCATAACCTTTTTTAACCTTTCTCTTGAATGCTTTTATTGTTGTTTTTATGGTTGTTACGGGTAGGCTAAGAAGCCTTCCGCATCCTTTTGATTTGGCGGGTGGTCAATTCATTCTTGAGAAGCGCCTGGGTTAGAGGTTGTGTAGAGGTCCTTTAGTAGGGGTTGCAGCCCTATATACTTTAGCACCTTTGAGTTGATTCAGCCTCCAAGAGGAACGCTGCGCTCAGTAAGGAAGACGAACTTAAAAAAGAGGCAGAGTAACGGTTCAATTCGACTTCCTTACCAGGTACTTATTATTTCATTGTTATTTGAGATAACTGTTATATGAAATATGGGATGCTTAGCTATCCTTTAATCTTGTACACTGGTTTTCACCCACCCCCCTGGGGTGTGAATCAGCTACATGATTATCGGGTAAGTTTAATATTGAAAAATGTTATTTTTATTAGTAAAATAAATTTTTAAATATAAAACTTACCCGCTGGTTATATAAAAGAGCTGAAGTCCCTGACGCCAGGGCAGAAAATTCAAATCTCGCGCTATCGAAGATACGCCAGGTGTACCAACCGCACCCTAGCGGGTAGAACAGGTGGAACTACACACCAACTCCAGTTCTTCTCTCTGCCGTCATAGCTGACTGACATACAGAAGTTCGCTCTCGTGTTTTTACTCTCTTGGGAAGTTGTTTGGTGATGTACAACGTTCTTTTTTGAGTTTAAGCTATCGTTGATTAATTTTCCTTGGTTCTTATCTTGAAATCTTTTTGTTTGAGATTTTCTTTGTTTTTTTCCCTTACTTTTTGCTTGTCGGTCTCTCACGTTAACTTTAAAATGGCCGACTCCTCCCCTGCTCAGCGTAGGTGTGTTAGTGAGGGTTGTCGTACACGACTTCCTAATGGATCTATTGATCCTCATTCTATTTGTGTAAAATGTAGGGGTAAATTTTGTTCATTAGATGATAGGTGTAATGAGTGTCTTTCCTTAACTAATGATGATTTTGGTACTTACGATCGTTATGTTAGGAGATTAGAGAGAGATAGACTTAGGCGTAGTTCTTCCCGATCTGTGGATAGAACCTTACCTAATTTACCTGTTCCTAATCCTGTTCCTTCCCCTGTGGTGGTAGATCAGGAACCTACTATGAAGGACATGTTTACTGCTATTTTGTCTCTTGGTGAGAAAGTTGAGTCCTTAGCAGCCGATAGAAATACTATCTTTTCAGAGTTAAAGGTATTGAAAAACCGTGATCCTATCGGAACTGTGGAAAGTGTTTCAGTGTCTGATGTGGTACCGAAGAATCGTGACTCTCTCGGTGTTGTGACAAGTGTTGATAATGTGGTTAGTGTTGCGGAAGGTGCGTCGACTCGAGTGTCTGATGTGGTACCGAAGAATCGTGACTCTCTCGGTGTTGTGACAAGTGTTGATAATGTGTTTAGTGTTGCGGAGGGGTGCGTCGGCACGATCTTGTCGTTCACCTAGCCTTAGACCTCTTTCGAGCTCTCGAACCCATGGGAGAAGTAATGTCGAACGGCTTAAGGGAACGAGAAGCATCATCAATCGTGCAGACGTCCCCTCGAACGTTCCTGTTGCCGTAGCTCAGGTCGTTCACCCTCATCGTAGGAAAGGGGAGGTTCATACGTTATCCCCGTCTTCCGATGAAGGGTCGGGGAGTGAGATCTGGCGGCGAGCGTCGAGACCGCTTAAACGCTCCCATGTTGATTCACAGCGTCGGGAATCGCCTGTGCGGCCAGGATGTAGTTCGTGGGGTTCACCGGAACGTTTCCGTTCTCCCAGCGCTTGCACTCCGGCCAAACGTTCGGATCACCGTGTTCGTGCGGATATGATTCCTTCCGATTCGGACCTTGTAACTATTCATGCACCTCCTCTTCCATCGGATTGGCTTTCTTCCCCTGAAATGCGTGGTGACATTAGTGCGAATCTTCCTTCTAGGAGTTCTGTTGATCCGAAATGGACAGCGCTTTTGTCTATGAAGGAACAACTCTCGTCGTTGATGGATTCTTATCAACCAGGTGTTGGCGTTGTGTCTGGGCGTTCGATGTCAGACCAGTTATCGCACAAACGTTCGATGGTATATGGCCTTGACGAGTTATCACTTAGGCGGTCTCCCATTCACAGTGTTCAACGCCAGGTTGATTTTGATGAGTCGCGTCAGAGAGTTTTGGTTGACCAGTTTGCGTTTTCTGGTCGCGGGGAAGAGCGTCGGCGTCGACAAGTGGACGAGACGCGGGCAACAATTTGAAGTAGTGGATCGCCCGCGGCAACAACTTTTGGACGCGGCGCGTCAAAACATTGGTTTACAGCGGCGACATCCTGACTCCTTTGATCGCTCGCAGCAACAGTCCTCGGACTTTACGCGACCTCGCGGCGATCTTCAACAGTTACCTTCTGATTTCAAGCGTTCTTCTGTTCGACAACAGTTGAATTCTAAGCGGTCTAAGCAGTTGTTGGTTGAGGATGATCGTCTACATGTCCGTGTTTCGCATCAATCTACTTCTACTTCTCCCCACCAAATTGACTCAGATGTTGGCCTTGACAGGCAGTCCCATCCAGACGTTGTTCCTTCGGTTCAGGCTGCAGCTGTTGCTGCACTGCCAGAAGACGAACCAGAGGAAAAGTCGGATGAGGATAATCCTATTGAGGAAGTCTCTGAGAATGAGGAGGAGAAGCATTATCAGCAATGCTGTGGACCTTCGCAAGTTTATGCTTATTTTGACTGGAATTTTCCCGGATTCTTTTACCCCTGTGGCCCCTCGTTCTCCGCCTTCTGAATTCATCTTAGGTAAAGCTATTAAGGTTCCAGTTTACACCAAGATGGTTCTATCTCGATCTTCTAAGCGGGCCTTGAAGTTAATGGGTTCTTGGTTGGACTCCAAGAAAGCTTTTGGCAAGACGGCCTTTGCCTTTCCTCCCGCTAGGTTAGCCTCTAAATCTAGTGTGTGGTATGAGACTGGTGAAGTATTGGCTTGAGTTTTCCTTCTTCTGCACAAGGGGATTTTTCAAGTTTGGTAGATGCTTCTCGTCGTCTTGCCTTAAGGAAGACGAAGATTTGGTGGTCCATTCCAGAGTTCGACCATTTGCTTAAAGGTCTTTTCAGGGCCTTCGAAGTTTTTAATTTTTTGGACTGGGCTTTGGGGGCTTTGAGTAAGAGGGTCTCTGATATGACGGAAACGGACACTAGTGGTTTGGTTCATTTGATGTCCTGCTTGGACAAAGGTGTGAGAGATGGCTCACAACGAACTTGCTGCCTTGTTTACAGCTGGAATTCTCAAGAAAAGGGCCACGATGTGCTCCTTCCTCTCCGCAGGAGTGTCTCCCTATCAGAAGACAGGCCTTCTTTTCGCACCTTTGTCTAATTCTTTATTTCCTCAGGAATTAGTGGGCGAGGTGGCTACTGCTCTCACTCAGAAGGCCACACATGACTTAGTTACTCATTCGACTAGGAAAGTTTTGCCTCCGTCATTCTCCTCTCGAAAACCTAAGGAATCTTCTTCTGGGTTTCGTCCTCAGTCCTTTCGTGGGAAGCCCTCTGGGAGAGGCTCTTTTAAACCAGAAGGAAGGAAACCTAGAGGCAGAGGGGGCAAGTCCGGCCGAGGTAAAGTCTGACTGCCCTCTCCTTCAGACAGCAGTGGGGGCCAGGTTGACTCACTTTTGGGAGGCTTGGGAGAGGAATGGAGCGGACCCCTGGTCCGTCCAGGTGTTAAAGGAAGGCTACAAGATCCCCTTCCTGACCAATCCTCCTTTAGTCACAGATCCAGTGGATCTTTCGCCCAAATACAGAGAGGGTCCCAAGAAACAAGCCATGCTTCTACAGATGTCTCTTTTATTAGAGAAACGAGCAATAGAGGAAGTGCAAGATGTTACGTCTCCGGGGTTTTACAACCGCCTTTTTCTAGTACCCAAGAGTTCCGGGGGGTGGAGACCGGTTCTGGACGTAAGTGTGCTCAATGGTTACGTCCAAAACTCGACGTTCACCATGGAGACTCAGAAAACAGTTCTGGCAGCTGTGAGGAAGGACGATTGGATGGTCTCTTTAGATCTTCAGGATGCCTATTTCCACCTTCCGATTCATCCCAGCTGCAGACGTTATCTGAGGTTCATGGACGGAAACAAGGTCTTCCAGTTCAGGGCTCTTTGTTTCGGACTTTGCACGGCTCCTCTATTGTTCACCAAGATCATGCTGAACGTGGCAAGCATGCTGCATTCGAGGGGAATCAGGGCCTCTCTGTATCTGGACGATTGGCTGATAAGAGCCTCCTCAGCCGATTGTTGTTTGAAGGACCTCAAGATGACTTTGGATCTCTCCAGAGAACTGGGTCTCCTGGTGAGCTCGAAAAAATCACAACTCATTCCATCCCAGGAGATTCTTTATTTGGGGATGGAGATTCACAGTCGGAGTTTTCGGGCTTTTCCGTCGTCGGTGAGAATCCAAGCAGCCCTCCTAAAAGTACAAACGTTCCTGAAGAGAGATCTTTGCTCCGTCAGAGATTGGATGAGCCTTCTGGGGACTCTCTCGTCGTTAGAGAAGTTCGTGACCCTGGGGAAGTTGTTCTTGCGTCCTCTTCAGTTTCATCTCAACCGCCATTGGAAGAAAGGGGACAGCCTCGACAGGGATTGCATTCCCATCTCGACTTCCATCAAGTCTCATCTTCAATGGTGGAACAACGAGCCCAGACTGAAAGAAGGCTTGTCTTTACTTCAGAGGAACCCAAACCTCGTGTTGTGTTGCGACGCCTCCAACTCGGGGTGGGGAGCCACTCTAGAGAAGCAGGAACTTTCGGGGACTTGGACGGTAGAGCAAACCTCTCTCCACATCAATCAAAAAGAGCTTTTAGCTATTCATCTGGCTCTCATCGGCTTCGAAAAGCAGATCAGGGGCAAGGTAGTCCAAGTCAATTCGGACAGCACGACAGCTCTGGCCTATATTGCGAAACAAGGCGGGACCCACTCTTGGCCTCTGTTCGATATTGCAAGACTGCTCCTCATCTGGGCGGAGGAAAGGAAGGTGACTCTTTTGACGCGGTTCATCCAGGGAGTCAACAATGTGAGCGCAGACAGACTCAGCAGGAAAGGTCAGGTTCTCTCCACAGAATGGATTCTGCACCCGGACATCTGCAAGAGTCTGTGGCGGTTATGGGGTCGACCTCTCGTGGATCTCTTTGCCACCGCGAAGACCAAACGACTAGAGTGTTACTGCTCTCCGGTTCCAGATCCCGAAGCTTTTCACATAGACGCTTTTCTGATGAACTGGTCACACATGGAGGTTTATGCCTTTCCTCCGTTCAAGATCCTTTACAAAGTGATTCAGAAGTTCGTTTCACACGAGGAGACCAGAATGACACTGATAGCTCCGTTCTGGCCGTCAAGGAGCTGGTTTCCAGAGGTACTGGAATGGATGGTGGATGTCCCGAGAAGCCTTCCCATGAGACCCGATCTTCTCAGACAACCTCACTTGGCCCGAAATCATCAAAACCTCCGAGCTCTACGTCTGACTGCCTTCAGACTATCGAAAAACTCGCTAGAGCTAGAGGATTTTCGAAGAAGGCAGCCAAGGCAATTGCAAGGGCAAGAAGGTCTTCAACCATCAAGGTGTATCAGTCCAAGTGGGAGTTGTTCAGGGAATGGTGTAGAACTAACGCGATTTCCTCTTCCAGTACATCGCTTTCCCAAATAGCAGATTTTTTCTTGGACCTTAAAACTAAGCATAACTTCTCGTCATCAACTATTAAAGGTTACAGGAGTATGTTGGCGACGGTTTTTCGACACAGGAACCTAGACCTTTCTGATAATAAGGATCTACGAGATTTACTTAGGTCTTTTGATACGACCAAGATGATTCAAACGGCTCCCATCGCCTGGAATTTGGATGTTGTCCTTAAATTTCTCATGAGTGACAGATTTGAGCCTTTACACTCGGCTTCATTTAAGGACTTAACCTTGAAAACCCTTTTTCTAGTTACCCTCGCCACTGCGAAAAGAGTTAGTGAAGTTCACGCTTTAAGCAAGAACATTGGTTTTCGGAATGGGAAAGCCATTTGTTCTTTGCAACTGGGGTTTCTGGCCAAGAACGAAAACCCTTCTCGACCATGGCCCAAATCCTTCGAGATTTCTAACCTTTCGGATTTGGCTGGCGATGAATTGGAAAGGGTTCTCTGTCCAGTTAGAGCTCTACGGTGTTATGTGGACAGAACTAAGAATCTGAGAGGTAACTCAGACGCTCTGTGGTGTGCAGTTCGGAAACCCTCGATGCCCATGTCCAAGAATGCCTTGTCTTTTTTCGTTAGATTGTTGATTCGAGAAGCTCATGCTCAGTGTGATGAGTCGGATCAGAGGCTCCTCAAAGTCAAGACACATGAAGTCAGAGCGGTAGCGACTTCAGTGGCCTTTAAACAGAACCGTTCTCTGCAAAGTCTGATGGATACAACATTTTGGAGAAGTAAGTCTGTTTTTGCATCCCATTATTTGAAGAATGTTCAGACTCGCTATGAGGACCTTTTTACGTTGGGTCCTTTTATAGCTGCTAATGCGATAGTAGGTGAATGATCTACCACTACGTTCCCTTTTTTCCTAATACCCCTTTTCTATCTCTTGGAACTCGTTTTTTATGGTTGTTTGTGGAGATTGGGCGTCAGTCTTCCGCAATCTTTGATTTGGCTAGGTGGTCAATTTGTTCCTTGAGTGCACCCGGAACAAGGGTATTGGTTGAGGTCCTGTCATGTTATAGGTGTTTGTACCGTTTGACAGCTCCTAGAGATTTTCAGCCCGAGTGGATTACTGGATCTCTTAAGGATAGCGGACGAAATGAGGCAGAGTATCATTGCTGTCAGCTTCCTTATCAGGTGGGAACTGCTTAAGTTTATTGTATGTAACCCTTAAGTGAATTTTCTGTATGTAGCTGTCTCTGACCCGCCACCAAGGGGTGTCAATCAGCTCTTTTATATAACCAGCGGGTAAGTTTTATATTTAAAAATGATATTTTCATAATAAAATAAATTTTTGAATATACTTACCCGCTGGTTATATAAATTTAACACCCTCCCTCCTCCCCTCTAGAGACTACCTATGGTATGGCTATGAGGCATGGAAGAACTGGAGTTGGTGTGTAGTTCCACCTGTTCTACCGCTAGGGTGCGGTTGGTACACCTGGCGTATCTTCGATAGCGCGAGATTTGAATTTTCTGCCCTGGCGTCAGGGACTTCAGCTCTTTTATATAACCAGCGGGTAAGTATATTCAAAAATTTATTTTATTATGAAAATATCATTTTTGAATATACTTACCCGATAATCATGATTTAATCGACCCTCCCTTCCTCCCCATAGAGAACCAGTGGACCGAGGAAAAATTGAGGAGGTGTCAACAAGAAGTACTATAGTACCTGGCCACAGGTGGCGCTGGTAAGTACACCCCCTTCTAGTATTGTGATAGCTGGCGTATCCCTCCATAGAATTCTGTCGGGCAACGGAGTTGACAGCTACATGATTATCGGGTAAGTATATTCAAAAATTTATTTTACTAATAAAAATAACATTTTTTTTTTTCTTAAGGCAACATCCCTGTTTTTTTTGCTTTACAGGAAGATTTGGGAGTTGCAGACACAGTTGGTATTCTAGAAGCTTTAGCTGCTGGAAAGGAACCTAAGGCTGGTCCTTACAATGGTCGTTATGCTGCAGAACCCAAGGCTGGACTTACTTCATTGACTTCTCCTCCTCCAGGGCCTGGCTTCATGGTCAGTATACTATTAGGATAAATTGATAGTTTTCAAAGGTCTCTGCTCTTCTAGGATATTCTTTGGTTGATGTTACTTGTGTAGTATATACACATTCACTTACGATCATTATCACAGAATTTGGTGTTAGACTCGATTTCATTTAATGAAAAAATTAACGATTAATTAGATTTGAATATCCAGTGCACTAAAAATTACTGTGTTGCATTTTTTAACTTCATTACTGAAAAATAAATCATGAAAAGATTGATATAATAGTAGCTTGGTGTTGAACAGTCCTAGTTTCTGCGGTAATGCTTTGTTTTATTCATAGTTTAGCAATAGTAGTACTTGTACTTGTTTAAACTGGATTCTGGGAGTGACTGTAAAGGTAGTGATTGTAATTTTGCTTTTATACTCCATATTTGTTCTTACACATTCAAACCATCGTCCTTTAAATAAGAGTACAGTATATCTTCAAAGTAAGCTGAAACTACCAGCAGTAAATCTTTGACAAAGTAGGTGCGGTAACAAACCCACCTGCATTGGTTGCAGGTCACCAATCACCAGCACTCGAGACCAGAAATGGTAGGGTGTACACTGTCCTTGAAGCTAACCTACTCAATACTGATTTCACCCTGTGACTGTTTTTCAGGACTCAGTGAACTGGTATGTGAGCCTAGTACTTTATGGCAGATCTTCTAACTTACTGGTGGCTGGTAATGGTGCCTCCAGGGATTGAGTACTCATATTGTCCAGGGAGAAGGGAATGTTTCGTCCACCCTCACGGTCCTTTCCAGGGTACACTGCATTGGCTCCAAAGTGAGTTGTGTCCTGCTCTGCTATCTTTCGGGTAGGTCCTGAGAGAGATTTGACCGGTTTCTCTGGCCAGAGGTATTTTTCAGCAGATCACAGACTTCCTCTGCTGCTTCTGGGTAGAGTTGGGATTCATCTTTCTTGAAGGGAACTCTCCATGCTCGAAGGAACTTTGAGAAGTATTATCTACCCTTGGGTTTGGTTTTGAGGCTGTTTGGTCCTCTTTCTCAGGAATTGAACTCATGTACCTCCTCCTACCTGAGGAGCAAATCATATGGTCTGTCCCTCTGGACTCTCTGTTCATGTTAATTACAGAGGGATTTGGGTTTGGCTTCTTCCTAGTCAGGAGACGTTACAAAGACTCGGTTCCTGCTCTAGCCTATCCCTCGTACAGTTTCAACTTTGGATGCCTTAGATTCTGAAGGGCCTGGCAGGCCTGCTTTGCTACATTGTAGAATTCTATATCCCTATATGAGTGTCGCAACTCCCTTTAGTGCTAGCAAAACATGAAAGAAACACCTATTCAGTGTTCCGTGTAGCTCTGCGAGTCACATGATGACGGATACACATGAAGTCAGTGCAGTCCTCTGCTGTCTCAAGGAAGAACTTATAAGCTTAATCTTATTGGTGTAATATGAACCAAAGATAGTATCTGAGAGTTTAATCCTCCATGTAAGGGAGAGGATTGGTTGATGTCTTCCATTTACATTAATGATATTTGGTTCCACACTTTCTATGTCATCTCCCTCATAGAGCGATAGGTGTTCTGTGACCTTGTACTAGCTTCATTTTAAGCCAGTACCAGCTGAGGACATAACAGCTTTCTCATTCCCATACATGACTGGGAACGATGTAATTTCCAGAGAATATAATAACCTTCCATCTGGTTCTAGGGGACTACCTCCCATGTAAGCATGACTCCTATTTATAAGATAATGGCTTGTATATTTGTAGAAACATCACAAATTTTTAGAATAATTTGTGATTGATCCTACTTGAATACAAACCATTTTCTTTTGATAGGAGTATGATTTCAGTCAAGTTGGAAAGACGCTTAGAATGTAATGAGTTAGCTATAACTACAGGCATCTGTCAGTCGGCTTTTGACTTCAACCGCAAATGGTAAACATATATTCTACTTTAGATGCCTCTCAATTTTTACAACTTTTTTGAGAATAAATTGATAATGGTTCAGACATGCTGTAGTGTTCGTGTAAACCTAATGAATTAGATAGTGTGAAAGTACGTGGATATTCAGTTGTTTCTGGGTAAAGCTGCAAATATGTGGTAGGTTTATACACAAACATGCCATTATAGGTATAGTCACACCAATTTAAAACCAAGGTTTATGTTGGGGCAAGTAGGGGATACTCCCTCACACGATGTTGTCATGTTTCTACCTATGCTACATCACTGAGGCGCCAAATTTTTATATTGTATCGTCAGGCATGAAACGTGAATATGTCTATGTAAACACCACATATTTTTATAAAGTACATGAAGTGAGAGAGAGAGTAGTTACAACATGGTCATTGACAATAATCCCCCCCATCTCTCTCTCTCTCTCTCTCTCTCTCTCTCTCTCTCTCTCTCTCTCCCTCTCTCTCTCTTTGTCTTTTAAATATCATAGAAAGTTCTTCCATACTGTTTCTCCATCAGAAAATACTGGCTTTCGTATAAGGCATCATTTTGTCTTGGCTATGTAGATGCGAGCGAGTTGTGTCTTTGTCAATACAGAAAGTTAACATTACTGTAGAGTATACTGGTGGCCTGTCACCGATACAGAAAAGTATTTAGAAAACAGTTGTCGGTTTATTTCTCAATTGAATCCAGTGGCTTGTCTGGTTTTAAATCTCAAGCTAGCTTATTAGCTCCCATCAAAATTATCCATTCATTACACACGGCTCATATAAACAACAACACTGAGTACGTGTTTCAAGGGCTATCGTAACAGGACAGAACTGCAATGCTGTAGAATATGTATGCTACATTTCTTTATTGTTTTACAAGTCCCTCATGTACCTTGGAAAAGTATAACAAGTTGGTTTTGTCCGGTGTGAAGGCAGTTGCCCTCTTTGCACACCACTCGGCCAACCAATGGACCAACTTAGTTGTGAATAGGAGGAATGTTGTGGTACCAAAGAGCACTTTATGCTTCAGTCCAGAGCCCTAAATATTTAAATATTTTTCCTAGCTGGTTGTATAAAAACAGTGGTGTAAAATAAATTAGTTTTTAGCTACATTAAACATTAGTTTTTCCTCTACCCTAACCAGAGAGGCTTGGAATTCTAACTCAGGCAAGGACTCATAAATTTATGGATATCGGGTCCTCCTTAGCACTTGCCAAGAATTTGTCTATGACTCCTGTATTAAGACTGAAGTTTGCTAATGCCTGCCATACTTTACCTCCCACTATTTTAGGGAGTATACTTAACAAGTCCTTGTTTACCTTTACTCTTGATCCTGTGGTGGTTGCTCATCAGGTTTTTTAGCCAGCTTAGGTCTCGCATGAGACAAGGTGCATTTTGTCTAAAGGTATGTTTACACAGTCGAACGGTTTGTTGAACGGGGTACAACAGACAAGTGTTTGAAGTGATGTTCGAACGTGCGAAAGGGGGGGATTTGATTGATGCCGAACAGTTCGAAGAAAGTCTGTTCTCGCCTGAATTTTGTGGGCGGAGCTTCATTGTCCACAAACCTTAAGATTGCAGGTTTTGTATAAGCTTTGAGTGAAAGGTAGAATTATTGGCTACCTTCTACCCTTCTTTCTTCCCTCCCCTTGTAAGTACGGTAGTTTCTACCTATGGAATGGACCAGACGTCAGATGCAGGTCAGCTTCATAATCAGGCAACTTTTCTTTACAGTAGGATATATTATATCCCCATCCTCTCAGTCAAAGGGTAGAATGGATAGAATGTATTTTTTTTGCAATACCTCGCTGCGATTACATTCCAATAACATATCCCATAGGAGGATAAAGGTTCTCCTGTGACCAAGTACTTGTAGCGGTACCTTTTATTCTTAGTACTGTCCTGACCTAATGTGTGTGATATCCCTATCCACTGACTGTTAGGTGGTTGGCAGGAGTCAAATCATCTTTGCTCCTGTAGAACCAGGTGCTATGACAATTAAAGAGAAAGTAGAACCAGCCAGTGTTTTGGTTCTTGGGTACTTTTTTTCCTTTCTAAGTAGGAATCTATTAAAGACCCAGTGTTTTTATTTGTGTAGGAACAGGTCGCAAATTTTAAAAGTGCTTTGTATTTTTCCTAACTGTACAAACCCGAGCCCTTTTAAAGTATACTTACAACCTGTAGGTCAAAAGTCTTAGTCTTAAGGACTGATAGGTGGGTGAGGCTTCCCTGTCACATGACGGTAGGTATGATTGCTGTACCTTGTTAAATTTTAATGGCTGTACCATTTTCACTCTAGTTATACTCCTGTTGAAGGACTCGACTTTGTACAGTTAGGAAAAATTGAAATATCTTAAAATTTGTAATTTTTCCAATTTGTGCAAACTTGAGTCCTTTAGGTTACACTTCCCACTAAAGCCACCCTGCTCAATCCTTGAGCAAAACAGTCAGGTGGCTTCCCCTCATACCTCCTGCTAAATACCGCACCTACTTTGTTGAAGATTCAGTGGCTGTTCCAGTTAGCTTTTGAAACGTATGTCTATATAAGGGACTCGGGGTTTGAATGATTATGAAAAATACAACTTACTTTAAAAATTCGTTTATTTTTTTAAAACATTTAGCAGACCAAAATATCTGAGTAAATTGTAAATACTGTAGTCAATCCAATAAGCAATGGTAGTTAGCTGTGTAGTGCACAGGTTTATCAAGTCATATGACTATTTTATTTACTTCATTCTACTTTTATTTTGTACACTAACTGTTTCTTAAATTTGTTTTTATAGGTACGTGATGATTTGTAAGTCGGTGTATCGTAGACAGAGTATTGAGGGATGTATGTGGAGTCGTCAGAAGTTTATTGTCTTTCTGCAACTGTTCTCCTGTATATAGATAAAATAAATTTTATTTAAACTTTACCATGCTGCTTATTACAAGGTAACATTATTTTAGAGTTATTCAGAACAAATGCTGTCTCGTTTCTATCAGATTTTCATATGTGTATGCCATAAACTGTTGAAGAGTTGGTTTAAGATCTTCAGGAAGAGATATTTACTCTTTGTAATTCCAAGTAGTATTTACATAGTATTGATACATTCATATGTTTCATCTCAGAACTGTTTTCCATTTCCATAATTGATGTAATTTGTGTGTAATATGAGTAACTTCAGACAAACAAAGTATTGATAGTTGTCTGTCTGTTAAGCAGTTATTTTCCTATGACTGCATGGTCAGCAGGGTATTACTCATTTGATGTGGCTCAAAGTTCAGTACTTAGTAGGCCTCATTGAATGTCACTTTTTCAGATGTATTGACTATTTAGTAGAATGCAATCAATTTAGTGTTAAATATTGTAAAAGGTATTTCAAGTTATTCTGTTTGAAAAATGCAAATAGGTAAAAGGGATTTTTAGTACTATAATGCGTAAGGAGATCAAATGAAAAAGGTAGGGAGTTAGAGTACAATGCTGTAGGGGAAGGGAAACACCCTAGAAGGGGTTACCTATGTGACATACTCAACTCAAATATGTATTTAGAGTAGTAAGAAAAACTGCAAGTATAAGAGGTTGCTCTATTACTGGTAAAGAAGAGTATTTACCATTAATAACCGATGCAAAATTGAGAGTTCGCAGGATGCATGTACTACTTTATATAAGATCAGTACAGTATTACATTATTGTTAAGTTTAATGAAACCACCAAGTCACTTTCCTTGTCAAACCTCCTTAATGTTCGAGACATAGGTGGTGATAAAGCTTACCTTGGGGCTGCCCTCTCTTTTTAGTCTTCAACTTTACCGCTGTTTCTACTGCCTTTCTTCTATCGTACTGTCCAGTCTCTTATAATTAAAATTTCATAGTGCATCGTTTTTTTTTTTTCTTTTTTCTTATATTGCACCTCAGCCCAAACACTGGGCCATATGGCTCAAACTGCTTAAATCAGATTCAGATTCAAAGTAAATAAGGTTTTGCATGCAATGAGGTTTATTTGGAGAAAACATACAGTACAAGTAATGTACCGAGATTTACATAATATATGGAAGAATAGAATTTATATAGACTAAAAATGTGTGGGTGAACCACAATTATAGTTGTCAAATCCATGCTGTAAATAACCTAAGTTGTGGCAAAGTCATTTTGTTGTCGGTCGTCTTTGGTTTAGCCAGAAATTTCTGAAAGTTTTCCTTTTGAATTACGTGCCGTGAAGATTTCAATTATAAACGTCAGAAGAGCAATGAAAATACCTGGAATTGAAATAGAAATAGAAAAGCTTTAGTGTTTACTCAGTTTTTATAATAAAAGTGTTAGGGCAGCCTATATAAGTGTTATGGCAGCCTATATATATGCAAAATATATATTCAATCAAATTTAGTGCCATAAAAATATTGCAAAATCATGAAAAGCTTTAGCAGAAAAATCACAAGGGTCAAGTAGAACCTTCTTGCAATAAGTATGACAAACTAACGTTGAGAGAGTACCATAACCTTCATGATATATTTACAGACATTAAGGATTCCTCCATAGTCACAGTGAAGGTAAGGCTATTGTTTTAAAAGTCAAGAAAATCAGGGTAATCAATTATCTTATATGTATGTGCTAACTAGAGAATTCATTTATGTATATGACTTCAATACTTTAATGATGACAAGGTTCGAGGTGGTAATTGAGTTATATAGAAAAGTCACAAGATTAAGTAATACGGACAGCTTACAAAAATATAAATTATGTTACTGATTCAAATCGAATATACAGTTACAGTATTACAAATTTAACACTCGGTGTGTTCAGTTAGCCCTCGGTCTTGGCGGTTTCTATCTTCCGGATTCGATCATTCACAATACAGAGAATCATATAACCTATTAGATAAAAATCTCGTATCATGATTTTGCGATAAGTACTCTCTTGGTCCGACGATTTCAAGCCGATCACTCTTCTATGCACCCGGTGGGCCTCTTACCAGTTCCCTCTCCACACAGCAGATCCCATCTCTCGCTAACTCGACCTCAGTCTCGTATTATCTCTCTTTGCGTTTGCATCTCCTGCGTTGGTCCTCTTGCAGAAACATATTGTGATGTAAAAACCCCGTACACATCCAGTTTGTTATAGTGATTTTAGTTTAAAGTGTGATACGTATATTACACTACTCCACGTACCAAATAGTCGATGGCTCCATAGTTGCATCATACTTCAGAGTTACTGCGTAGAACTTCGTACATAAACAATTAGCGGTGTTGTCCTGATACTTTTTCTTTCAATTTTTCTTGGTGTTATTGTATTCATTGTTATTGTTATATTAACTACTGTACTGTTTACAAAACACCCTACTTTACAGTAGTAATATAAATATAGGTTAAGTGTACTATGAGTTTTAATGGTATGAGTTGATCTGCCAAAAACAATGATCACTTATGAGTGCTACCTTAACTAATTAAGCTCTACTGTAGTGATACTGTAGTACCATACATACCGGTATATTAAAGTACAGTATCAGTGAGTGTTGCTAGGAACAACAGTGTTTTGTTGTTACAGTATTTACGTATAAGTGTGGTAATGCCTCGGGTTATGTGTACCGTAGTCTTACCATGTACTGTACATGCATACATACAGTAAACGTGTACAGTACGGTACATTTACAGGTACTGAAGTGTGTTCATACACTGATAACTCTGATATAGTACTTATTCTGTTATAGAAACCAGGTAAAAACAATATAGTACAGTACAGTGGGTTAGCTAGTGTGTTAGGCGACTGCACATATTCAATGACTACCGAGTTGGTAGGTTATGAGTTGACCCACCCTAGGGCAGCAAGCATTCAAAGTTCTCGCTTTTTGTGACCGAATCTTTTACCAAACCTCCACGTATAAGGAGGGCTGACTGTATACAGTAGTATCAAGCAGGTTTCACTTGAACAGATTACATAATCACATTTACATCTCGATTCATACTCGCCTGTGCTAAATCGTGAGAAATCTCTACTGTAGTACTGTATTCCATGAACGAAATACAAAAACTTGTTTGTTAATCCTTATTGTAGGTGAAAGTATTACTGTGCAACACATGACCACAATTCATGCAAATGTGCGCTAATTTTTTACCTCATTTTATCTAAAGGTTGTCTTATATGCGGAGATATGCAGTATGTATAATGTATTTTAAAAAAGCAAGAAAAGAGTCCCTTACCATTCATAAATTACGCAACCCTATACAGTAGTTTACCTACACTAATGCAGTACTAGCAAAAAAATAATACATTTAACAATTCATTACTCTAACAGTATTCCCCTTTTTCATTTCACTTCACTGTCCATTTTCAGCTCTATTATAATGGCTCTCCTCTTCTTGGATGCACCGCCATGAGAAGCGTCTCCCTTATAATTTCCAGACATGAAACACAGCAAAAAAGAAGCATAAATATAATCAAAATAAAAAAACAAGCACCAAGATCGTTAACAAGGATGGTGAAATAATGATTAAATTGACACGTAGCGCACTACTTTTGAGTATCTTTGGTTGTGTTCTTTGAATATTTCTACTCCCATTGGCACCATTGGACATATTTTACATTTAGCTATTACCATTTATTTTCTCTTGTATTATTTACTTTTATGAACATTTACAAAATATGTAATGTAAAATTATATATCAATGAAAAGGAAATTTATCCAGCCATGCCAATGAAAGGGTTTCAAAGTTCTATCTCTAACTGTATTTGTGTGAAGATTAGTTAGATAATATATCTAAAAAGTAGCCTGTGGCTTGGAGCTCTTATGATTTAACTACATTTTACGAATAGGCCTACTGTGTAACGCTGGTGCTGTGAATTGTCATAATTACCAATCTAAAAAATATAGATAATAAAGCAGATTTTACCTCCACCATAAATCATGAAGACTCCATAAAAGTCCTCAAGACCTATGGGGCGTAGTGTTGAAGATCCTGGGCTTAGAGCAATTGGCTTCAAGCATTCAGTTGCATTTGCCACTGCCTTTTTGTAGAAATTTTGAAAGATGCCGGTTTCTTTCAGACGCATTATTCTGGAAAATAAAATTCTGTAATTATGTAGGAAAATAATCTGCAAAATTGTTTATTATCATGTGTTTCTGTAGTCTTAAAACTTTTATGACAAAGGGTACCTAGCTTCCATAAATGTCTATCTAATTCTGTGGTAGGATGAGACCTATAAAATCCATAATTGTACTGATACTAAATATAATCCCTTTTGCTCTTTATCAGCGATATACTTTTGGCAAAACTGGAAGACTAGTCATAAGATTTTTAACGCGGTGTAACTACCCCATCGCTTGTTAGCGGGATATACGGGGCTTAGTACCGGCTACCCTGCCTACACACACACACACACACACGTGTTCTATCGTCACTTTTACTTTGGCTCGGTGGAGCATGGATGATGGTCTCTCTCCACCGCCCAACCCTTTTTCACTGATCTTTGACAAATTTATTCTTTTAGTTCTTTTCTACGGGATTGAATCAATTCATGCTTATGTTTACAGACTATAGTAAACATATTTTTGAGGCTCCCTCGGGACCTATGCAAAGCAACTTCATCCCTCCATCCTGGGGTTTCTCCTCCGAGAAGGCTATATATAGCCAACCCACAGCTTGACCTTGGTTTTGCTCGTCAGCGCTCTGTCGATGACGCTCTCCCTCAACCTGAGTTCGCTCAGCCAGCAGTAGGAATGCGAAGTCCGAAACACTTTTTTTTCATCCACGAGTTAGGTTTAATCTGTAGTGGCTGTGATCCCTCTCCTATGGGTTTGGATTACTCTTCTCTGTTTTAACCATGATTTGTTTAACCAACAGGACTCCTTCTGATGGTTCGCACAAGACCCCTCGCCAAACTCCCACGGAAGTATTGGGGATCAACGAGCATGGAACTCCGGCTTGTTAACAGGTGATCCAAGTTGAACGAAGAGCTTTCTTCTGCAAGGGCTTAAATGAACACGAGTTGTTCACAAACCCCACCGAGTGACTGAGATCAACTAAAGGGGCAGAAAATCTGCAGTTCTACTGTAAAGAACATGCTCATCATCACAGCCCATTCACCTGATAAGATCCGATGGTGGGTGTCTCCATAATCTATGCGAATCCGAACATCCGTACGGATTTGGTTATCATTGCATGACCCTGTCTGCGAGCTTCTGTAGTCAACCTTCTTGCAGAGAGGCTCCGGTAAGCTGGATTCTAGTTTTTGATATCTCCTCCCGGTACAAGTTTGTTTAACAAACCTCGTTCATGATTGATACGACAGACTCGGTCAAATGAGCAGTCAGACCCGAGGACCTTGTACACTGGAATTAGGAGGCTTACCATGAGATTCCAGTTACTCCGTCTTCAAGGAAGGATTTGAGAATCATCCTATACGTCTTGTTATACCAGTTATAGATGCAAGTTTTAGACTTTATTGAACCCGCTCTTTTTCTTCACACGGGAACCATGGGCGCAGAATTCATCTATTAAGACCCATGGACAATTGGCTTTTTCTAACTGACTTGGGGTCATCCCTTCTTCATCACCGAGTCAGGATTCTCGAGATCTGCCACGATCTGAGGAGCAAAGTCTCTAGAAGTCATCCCTTCAGCCAACACAAACTGGTATTCCTAGGAGTACAGTACTGTACTTCTAGATGTCAAACTATAAAGCCTTTCCTTCTGTGAGCGAATTAGAAAGACTGAAGAAGACGGTAACCCCTTCTTCCTACTAGATTCACTGCCATCTCATTGATTACCCTGCTTGAGAAGTTACTCCGTCTGACGACACCTGTCCTCCTGTGAGTGTTGAGTAACGAACGGGGGAGCATCAGATCCTAACCTTCTTGGGGGGATTAGAGCCTCCACCTTCCCCCTGATTTCAATGCTCTTCTTAGAAGCATCAAGGAAAAGGAAGGGGAGGGCACACATGTGGCATCACCTGCCCTCTGGTCCGATTCCTAACATCATTACAATAAGAACCTCCTGAAATGACAGCAGTTTTCTGTCCCTCTAACAGTTCCCTTCAGGACACTTCATCATGTTGATGAACAATGACACCACGTGAGTAGCTGACTGTACATCCAAATAAAGAGGGTAGTTCCTCTTCACAACACCTATGCCAACTAGTTGAGGAAATGCTAGGCGGACGAAGACTACTCAGCGCCCTTGCAACCCTGCTCTACCCAGACAAGGGAGATGTTCTGGCGGACAATCTGAGTATTGACTCAGATAGGTGGCTCTAAGTGTTCAGTGGATCTTTCAAGTACCCAGCAGAGTCCCGACTTTGCGGGATTCACCGACAATAGACCTGTCTTCCATGTGTCTGATTGACAAGCTCTGAGGTACTACTCGTCAGTACCTTTTCCCCAAACAATCGGCTAGGGGCCTTCCAACAAAGGGAAGCATAGATGTCCACACTTTTCCCCCCTCCCTTCTGGTAGACCTGGTATGATGATCTCTCAATAAAGAAGAACATCCAGGCCCATCGATGACTCTTAGCTCCTAGGTACACCAGGTAGAATGGTTTCCGAACCTTCTACATCTGTTCCCAAAGGTGCCAAGGGATCCTCTCCAAGTCACGATCTTCGAAGAAAACCACACGGGAAGTGGAGAGTCTTTATGCGTAACCTGTTGCGGGAAAATGTCCGGTTCCTTGCGGGAATCATCAGCTGAAGTCTACCAGGTAAACAGGCAGCTTTCTGTGGTGCAGGTAGCAGAAGGATATCGCCTCTCTGGACGCCTCTACTCCAATGATTACGTGGTCTCTTCGACTCTTCCAGGAGAAGACTCCTCCCTGTCTTGATGGTCAGCTTTGAACCTAGCCTTTCACAGGAAAGGGATTTCATCTTCGTTGGGTTTGTCTATCCTCTTACGGAGTCTCCAATGTACCTGCCCTCAGCCAAAGGTTAGACTGCCTTTGTGGAAAATGGTCAGCTTATTGCAATCTTGGATGGAACGCTCTTGGTGCTGCTGTGTCGGACATCAGTTCTTCACCTGATACTTGAGACGCCCTTTCTGCTCGCCCTGAACTCAGCCAGAAGAATTAAGGAACGTCACTCCCTTCCTTACAACATCGACGTCTCCTCGTTCCTGAGTGTCTCTCCAGACCCAAAATCTGGCAGCAACAGATGCCAGATTCGACCCCTTCCGGATTGATCCAGATCAACTACTAACTGGTCCAGTGAGGAGTTTGAGGTGCTACCTTTAAAGAACTGCAGGAGCGCACCCCCGAGTTACAGCACTCTTCGTCAGAATGGGGAAGGTCAGTCGACGGATCATCAGGACCATGATCTCTGCATAGATTCACAAAATCATAGACCGGGCATTGGATCCTGAGCGTTATCCGCAGATGAGGAGACCTAGAGCTCATGATGTTAGGGGCAAAAGTGTATATGCGTAGCATTTAAGAAGAACTACTCTGTGATGAAGGTCCTATAAGTGGGTGTGTGGAAGCGCCAAACAACCTTCATCGCCCACTATCTGCAAGACATGATCCACAGGAACATGGAGGTGTTCTCCATTGGCCCTTTGGTGGCTACACGATAAATGGTTTAAACATCTCATGCTCCTTGGTAGACAAGTAGCAGTTGGTAGAGGGCAGAGGTTACCCGAGATCAAGTCTAGGATGAATCACAAGAATATCTGGCCCTTTCTTTCATCTTATCCTCTCTGGGGGAACAGCACCTATGGTACTCTGCAAGCTGGTCTGCTCTGTCTGCAGGTAAAACCATTTCCCTTGTGTAACTGGGTATAGAGATATATACTTGTTGGGTTCCCATACCCCCTGGCAAGATGGTATTGGGTAACATCTATGGTTGGTTCAAAGATTCCTACATTTGAGAATTCATACCTAGACTAGTCACACAGATTGTTCAGGCTGCTAAAGCATGCTATTGCACATAGATTGTAGTGTGGTGTCAGGGTTTCTCTCTTATATGTGCACAGCACATACAGGAAAAACCCTGGGTCAAAAACCAACCAGTTGGTTGGGACTTCCACCCACCAAAAGGGTGAGTCATCCCTAATAAAGCCCAAAAGGGTTTGTATTTAGTGTCGGAACTAATGACAAATTTAAAGTAATTTATATTTATCCTAACAGTACAAATCTTGAGCTCTTTATACAAATTTTGCCCGTCATCACCTATGCCCCCAGTAAGTCCTGCCTACAAGCAAAAGTAACAATTGAACACAGGTGTGTGTGAGCAGGGTAGTGGTATTACCACCCTTATCCTCCACTAACTAACGGTGGGGTAGTTACACTGGCTAGTCTTCTAGCTTCGCCAAAAGGATATTCCTAATAAAGAGCTCAAGGTTTGTATCGTTAGGAAAAATACAATCACTTCAAGTTTGTCTTTAATGTTAAAAGTACTAGCTTCACCATCTTCAAAGGAATACTTTCAGAATAAAGTATGAGAATCTAGAGCCTTAATATTCCAGCATCTACTATGTCTCTAGTTTGTACAGAACTACTAATGTCATCCATAGCACAGCTGTAAGCAAATCCTTTGTGAATCACTATGAGGTTTTGCCATTTGTCTAGTGTCCCTACTTCCTCAATTTTATTCCAAATAACTAAAGCTTTGCCCAAGACTTTGTCATTCTTCCCTTTATAATCTATTGATAACAATGTCTATATCACTTTTCTTGTAAAATTAATAGAAATTAGATAATTTTACGGCATTTTGGTGTCACTTATTACTAAAAGGAAAGGTAGTCTAAGGATTAAACTGGCATTCCCAGCCAGCATCTAGGAGAAAGGCTATAGAAGGGAAATAATAAAGCATGCACATTGGTACTAATGTTATTCAACAGTTCTTTCAATATCTGATATTAAGAGGACTGTCCAGTCAGAATATCATGTCAAGGATTTCGTCATCAAAAGGGAAAGACTTGGGTAAGGGTTTTAGGCACACCTTTTTTGTATAGTTGATTCCATTGAAAAGTTACTTGTTCTGGCAAGCTAGATACAAACCTAACACACTGTACATTGGAGTATTATTTTGGTGTTGGCTGAAAACCAGCCATTAATATTTTGTGGGGTGTAACTACCCTCCGCTAGTTAGCAGGAGGTGGGTAGTGGGGGTAATCCACCACCCCTCTCACACCAGAACTAGAAAAAACTGCCACTTTTTTTCGGCTCAGTGGAGTGCAGACGTATCTGACACCTTCCGCTTAACCTAAAATGAGGATTCCATTTATTTTAAGAACTGCCTATAAATTGAAAATATTTTCCCTTTTTTCTTTTTCTTTTACAGGTTTGACTGCCCGTGAGATCCAGTATGCGGGTTTCTCCTGGTATTGAAGGACACCGTTGCAGTACCTTCTTGTCCGTAGAGGAGACATCTTCATGGTCTCTGTCCTGCGTGTTAAGGTCACACTTGCACGCAGGAGTCTCCTTGTTCGATGTGTTTGGAGTGGTCGCTATCTCAGTGTAAGATATTTAGTAGGCAATGGAAGGAGTAAGGTTTGTATAGCTAGGAAAAATACAAATAACTTAAAATTAGTGATTTGTTTATAATTACAATGACAAATTAAAACATCACTATCAAAGGGGGTCTACTAAGCAGCTGTTGGTAGATTGTATCCTAAAGACATAAGTTAAATCACAGGAACCACATAAGCCTCTCCAAAATCATTGCACTCAGTCGTGAGTGTCAGAGCATTGACCAGCAACACTTCGTATCGGGATATTCTGGCTCTGCCAAAGCAGGGCGAGTCATCCATTGTTGGGGTATTGAAAACAGTTCTTAGGAAGCTATTGAGGAGACTTCATTCATTTATTAATCTATTAATTATTTCTATGAGTCTCCAGATGTTCATATTGCTTCTTTTCCAGAAGCCCGGTTTAATCGACACTTGGCCGTAAAATTTTTCAAATTTTAAAATTTTCACCTTTTTTTTCTTTTTTTGCTTCAACAAATACATGCCCACAGGCTGGGTTTGGTTTCTCTAAGCCCATTAAGAGCTAATGTCTCTCATTTCAAAACTGAATTATCTTAGGAAGAGAGACCAAGGTTTACCTCAATCGGCCATTGGGAGGAAAGTCCCGATGGAGAGTGGGTGTGCTTCTTCAGAACGAGACTGAGTATGGATAGCGGGGATGTAAGCCCCCTTATCGTGTATCGAGTCACATTTCCAGCTTAGGTTGCTCCTCGGTACTAAACGCCTCTGTCTCGCTTAGGAGAAAGAGATCAGTCGAGCGTCCTGTAGAAAGGGCTGGATCCTTCATCAGTTCAGTGTGAGATCGAGCAAAGGTAACAGGCACTTGAGCACCTGTACCACATACCGAGACACTTTCCTGGTTTTGGTTGGCTCTCATTACACACCACCTCTCATAAGTAAGTGAGGAGAAATATGTTGGAATCTCACACGACTCGTGCAGGTCGGTCTTCCAGAACTTCGTTGATGACACTACTGTATCTTTTTCTTCTTAGCAGTACCAGGATCTGAAGAATCTAACGAAGACAAGACTGAGGATGAGGAAGAACTTGAAGCGGAAGAGGAACGCACATGCTTCTTGCCAACCTTCCTCATGGCTGAGGTGTTGGAAACCAACAATGATATTCCCAGGTAGGGAGAGAGCAGCAGCAACAACACCAGTAGGTGTCCCACCCTTCATTACCACCAATGGAGAAGCATGATTTGGGAAGACACCGCAGGTTCAGCCTGGAAAGGGCTAGCAGTGGCGAAAAACTTTCTCCCGCCTCTGGAATAGCAATGATGCCCAAGGAAGACTAACTTCTTAGATTCAGATTGTCATCATAGAGCCACGCATAGTGAGTGTATGACTGCAAAGTCATGGCCCCTAAAAAAGCATAAGGATGAGATTAATGGCAGGTTTTCACATAAAGCTGTCACACAATTCCAGCTTATCCGTAAAACAACTGCATATCCTTTCTTATCAAGGTTTACCTAAACACAACAGCTTTACTTCTCTTTAGATAGAGAAACCTATATCTAAACCAAAACTTGAGAAGTGCCCAAGGCTGTGTGTACTGCTTGAGGAGGAAGTCAAAAGTGAGTGTTTAGCTGACTGACAGGTGGAGCCCCTGCGACTTTTAAGTTGTTATAACGACCTCATTAAAATTTTGATAGCCCTTGAGCTTTACTAAAGTCATACTCATATTCAATAGCTGTGCTTTTCATTTGTGTTGGAACGAATTGGTTTTCTCTCAGCATATATTGGTTCTAATTGTAACTTACACAGGGTCAAACTTGGCTTTCAATGGAGATCCTTTCCTGAAGAATAGACTGAGAAGTGTTTGCTTGAGCATACCCCCCGGCATCACGTACAAGGAGCAGTAACCCAACTGAAAAGATACATTAATAATTTCCCGTGAAATTATGAATGAATAAAAACAATTTATTTTAAGGTCAAATGCTGTGAACAGTATGATTTAAAATTATGAAATATAATATATATATATATATATATATATATATTTTATATATATATATATATATATATACACATATATGAATATAAAAACAACCAAAGACAGGCATTTCTAGTCCACTGCAGGACAAAGCCCACAGACATGTCCTTAGTCATGTCTGGGTTTGGCTATTTTAATCGACACGCTGGCCACTGCTGATTTGCGGTAGTGAGAAACATTAGTCTGATCACTCACAGTAAACTAACTTAGTAGGGGTCGGTCTGATTAGTACAGTTTTCCTGATTACAATGATATACAAATCCTTTCACCATCTTAGGATAACTCTACTCAGAAAGGGATATATATGTATATATATATATATATATATTATATATATTACATATATATATATATATTTATTATATATATATTATACATATGTATATATATATATATATATATTATATATATATTATATATATATATATATTATACATATGTATATATATACAGTATATATATATATATATATATATTATACATATGTATATATATACAGTATATATATATATATATATATATGTACAGTATATATATATATATATATATATACCTATATAATATATATATATATATTATATAGGTATATATATATATATATATATATAGGTATATATATATATATATATATTTATATATATATATATATATATATTATATAGGTATATATATATATAAATATATATATATATTATATATATATATATATATATATGTATATATGTACAGTATATATGTATATTATATATATATTTTCTGCCATTTCTTAATGTGTTTCTTAAAATTAAGTGTTAAAATTTTCTGCCAGTTATTAATTTGTTTTGTCAAGTGTTTATTTTTTTTCTGCCACTTGTTCATGTTTACTGCCGTTTGTCGTCCTCCTCTACCGCCCTGCCACTTTACTCTCGAACATCGCCTCACTCCAAAGGTAAGGTTCCACATTTTTGTAATTGTATTTTTCATTTATTATTGCTTTGTTTTACTGTTTGGTCTAATTATACCTTTACTTTACAGGTTATTATTGAATGATCCAAATGGTTCTATTTCATTGAGTTTATCCTTATTGTAAGCATTTAATGGTTGTTTGTTCCAACACAAATACTTACCTTGAACTACTTTCTTAGGAGTTACCTGTAATCTCCTCTCAACCGACCAGAGTTTTGTGTAGTATACCCTATGTCCGTTTTCTATGGAGGACTAACCCGGGAGTAATGAGAACGTACCCCGAGGGTAGACCTGAGCTAGGTCGGCGTCAGCTTGGGTCCCGTTAGTCAGTAAGTTCTCTGGTCGCGTCGTGATGCCATCACGCCGCTCTCATTCTCTTACGACCCTTTGTGTCCCGACTCGTGTGTCCCGCGTGGTATCTCTGTGCTTATCCCTTGTGTTCTTGCGTGTTCACTGCCTTTCCTTGTGCTTCCCAAGTGTATTCCTTGTTTATTCCCTTCGTTCCTGTGCCTTGTGGTTGTGTGCGATGGAGCAGATCCGCCGTTGTCCTGGGCCTAGAGCCGGAAAGTCGTGTGGAGCGTTCCTTTCCAAGCCCGAAGTGGACCCTCATTCCCTTTGCTCTTCCTGTAGAGGCAGAGTGTGCTCGCCATCGGATACGTGCATTGAGTGTGTTAGCTGGAGTGAGATTCAGTGGGTGCGTTATGGCACTAAGAAGAAGAAGTCGTCGAAAAGTTCGCCCAGGAAATCTAGCATCGCTTCGTCATTACCGTCACCCAGTGGACGGTCCGACGGGGCTTCTGTCTCGCCTTCCCCTACCCAGAGTAGGGGACGAGGTAAGTCCGTTGCGGGGAAAGAGCCGAGGGCCCTTCCCCAGGAGTCTAATGGGTTTGAAGTGGGGGTTGCTGGGTCTTCTCAGGCTAGTGGGGAGCCTGATAGTGCTGTGTCTAGGGGTTCTGGAGACTCTGCCCTTGTGCTTGGGGGGCACGTTTCCTCCTCCGACCCCTTGTGGTGTAGTAATGTTGTGCCTGTTTCTTCGCCCGCTTCGTGGGCCTGTGTTTCAGGTTCTTCAGCAGCTGGTGACGCCCAGGGAAAGTTGGACTCCACGGTAAGTGAGCCCTTCGGGTGGAGGCTCCCTAAAACGCCAGGTAGGCCCCCAATGCGGATGGAAGAGGGCCTGGATACCTGGTTCCCTAGTGTAGTGCGTCCAACCTCTTTTCCAGCTCCTCTGACGGCGGTTCCAGAGTCTTTCCTACAACCCTCGACCTCTGGAACGCAGCAGGTCGCGAAGCCCTCCGTAGCCCCCGCTCCTGCCCGTCGGTCGGGTGGTACAGTTTCGTCGGGCTCTTCAGATGGTGGTGCTTCGTTCTCTTCAGAAGGGGAGGCGAGGAGGAGGCATCGGCGACGGAGGGAGCGGTCCAGGAGCAGGCGTTCCCGCTCAAGATCTCGCTCGAGGTTCAGTAGAAAACGGTCCCGGTCTCCACGGAGGAAGTACAGGAAGAGTAGGTCCCCCGATGGTGATTGGGTCTTCGTTCCCCGTAGGAGTGAATTGCAGCGTTCCCCTGACCGGCGGTCCAGGGATTACTCGCCGCGAAGGCCATCTTCCAACCACAGATATGACCCTCGCAGGGAGAAATGCGAGAAGGCCTCTTCTGGCAGGCGTAAGTCCGCGAAGCTTCCGGCTCACCCCGCCCAGCGAGGGAAACCGTGCTTCCGTAAGGGCAGTCTGGCCGAATCAGCACAGCTGGTTCGGCCCTTGGACTTAAAGGAACGGTTCCCTCCGTCGGGTCAGCCCACGGGATCCGCGTCCTCGTCCCCCAGAGAGAATACACCAACGGTAGTCCTCGCCGGCACGGCGATGCCAGTTCTGACCCCCAACCCTGGTGCGGAGGTTCCCGCCGGGGCGGACCGGTACCACCGCAGGGGAGTGCCTGTTGATCCAGAACCGAAGCGCCCGGTAGGAGTGCCCGGTGACCCGGCTCCTCGGGGTCAGACGGAAGGTACTGCTGACAGTAGAGAAGGTTCCCCGACCGAGGACTCGGCGTATCGGAAGGTAATAGGCCTGATACGAAGGCATCATCGGACTGAGGAACCGGTCCCAACCGACGAGGACTACTGGAGGTCCAGCTTGAGCCGCTTGATGGAGGCACCCGTCTAGCAGAAAACCTCCCTGGCCCTGCCTGTGGCCCGAGATCTAGTCCTGGGACGGGCTCATGTTGATAAAGTTGTGGCAGGCAATGCCGAAGCTCCCAAAACACAGAGCTCCTCGAAGTTGCTCCAAGGACTCAAGTCACAGAGTAGGTTCTATGTGCCAGAAGAACAACGGCCGGGAGCCTGCAAAGTGGAGCCTTCCCTCGACGTTCTGGGACAGGGTGCCCCGGAGGACAGAGCCTCCTCAGCCCCGATTTGCTTTTCGCAGTCGGAGGCTGCGATGATGGAGGAGATGTCGAAAGACTTGGTGCACATCTCCTCTTGGTTGGACTGGTGGGCCTCCACGCTGGTAGGTGTACAAGCCACATATGACTTAACAGACCCGGAGCAACAGAACCTACTGAAGGAGCTTATCATTTCCGGGGGCAAGACCCTGAAGTTCCTTACTTATCAGTCCCTTGCCCTTTCAGGGAACTGGGTTCTTCGCAAGGGGGACACTATTCTGGCGAAGCTTTCCCGGAAGGTCCCAGACAGGGAGGCGAGGGCCATGAGGAGCCTTCCTGTGTGGGGTGACTCCTTGTTCCCCTTGAAACAGCTAGAGGAGATAATGGAGAAGGTAGCTAAACGAAAGGAAGTGAACGCTCCCAGGCCTCAACCGGTAAGGAGGCCCTCCTACAAGAGGTCAGCATCAGACGGGCCCACTACTTCTCAGGCCCCTCCTAGCCTGACGAGGAGAGAAGCCCCTTCCTCGTGGGCTTCAGCACCACAGCCCCCCCGTAGAGGAGCTCCAGCAGCGTCTGCCTCTTTTAGAACAGGGTATTCTGCCTCCAGGAGAGGCCGTTCAGGCCGCTCCTCCAGTATCCGTACTGAAGGAGGGGTACAGGCTCCCGTTCTTAACGGAACCTCCACCTTTGATTCCGGCCAGCCTGTCGGAGTGGCTGGCACCCAAGGACCCGTTGAAGAGGGCGGCCCTTCAAGAAGAGGTGTCCACTATGTTGGAGAAGGGCGCCATGGAGGAGGTCCTGCACCCAGGACCAGGTTTCTACAGCCGACTATTCCTGGTAGAAAAGGCGACGGGGGGATGGAGACCGGTGATAGACCTGTCAGCTCTCAACAAGTTTGTTTGCAAGACAGATTTCAAAATGGACACTCCGAAGTCGGTCTTGCAGGCATTGAGGGAGAAAGACTACATGATGACCATAGACCTCAAGGACGCATTCTTCCAAATCGCGGTCCACCCCTCAAGCCGAAAGTTTCTCCGAGTGAAATGGGGTGCCCAGATCCTGCAATTCAAGACCCTCTGCTTCGGGTTGTCGACAGCTCCCCAGGTATTCACGAGAGTCTTCACGACAGTCTCGGTGTGGGCTCACGAGCGAGGTATTGGCCTCATCCGGTACCTGGACGACTGGTTGCTTCTTTCCTCCTCAGAGGACGTTTTGAAGGAGCAGGGTGTAAAGCTTCTTCAATTTTGCAAGGGTCTGGGTATCATGATCAACCCAGAAAAATCAAACCTATCTCCCTCCACCAGGATGACCTATTTGGGGATGACACTGGATTCCCGACTAGTGAAGGCTTTTCCGTCAGAGGAGCGGGTAAGCAATCTAATAAAGATCCTTCTGCCTTTCCTTTCGGGGCATCCCAGGAGAGCGAAGGACTGGCAAAGGCTAATAGGTCATCTGGTGTCATTGGAGAAACTGGTTCCCCAGGGGAGACTCAGGCTCAGGGCCATCCAATGGAACCTGAAGAGCTTCTGGAACCAACTGGACTCGCCCCAAAAATTAATTCCAGTTCTGCCAAACACAATACCCTCCCTGGAATGGTGGCATTGCCGGTCGAATACGTTCAAGGGGATGCCCTTCGCGACCGAGCCTCCCGAGATGCTCCTATTCACAGACGCCTCCAACCAGGGATGGGGGAGCCCATCTCCTCAACGAGACGGCGAGAGGAAACCTGGACGGACGTGGAGAAAGGCCTACACATCAATGTCTTAGAGTTGAAGGCAGTCCTAAAAGCTTGCCTGCAGTTCATCGATCTACTAAGGGGAAACACTGTGGCTTTGATGTGCGACAACGCCACAGTAGTAGCGTACATAAAGAAGCAAGGAGGCCTCAAGTCAAGGGAGCTGTGCGATCTCCGCCCTAGAGATCCTGGATTGGGCGGAGGCGAACCAGATAGTGTTATTGGCAAGGTTCATCCCCGGGAAGAAGAACGTCCTAGCCGACGGTCTCAGCAGGATGGGTCAGATAGTAGGAACAGAGTGGTCCCTCCTCCCCAGAAGTAGCCAGGCTCATCATTCAACGGTGGGGTTCCCCAGTGATGGACCTCTTTGCAACCAGGCTGAACGCACAACTCCCCGTGTATTGTTCTCCTGTCCCAGACCCAAAGGCATCCTTGTAGGATGCCTTTCAGCACAAATGGGACAACCTAGACGTGTACGCTTTTCCCCCCCTTCACGT
>NC_090742.1:22022595-22027595 GCF_036898095.1 Palaemon carinicauda
CGTACTTACAGGTATGGCCGACAGAACCAAACAGTCTGAAGACGAATTGAAATAATTTTTGGTGCTGCGAATCATCGTTGCTCAGAGAGGCAGGTTGACGATCGTTCAGATTCGGTCTTCTGATCTTAGATTCAGTCTAGAGACCTTTGACGTAAACTGGAAAATAGAAAAGAAGTAATTAAGTTATTTGTGTCTATTGCTTTTTTAACTCTGTGTAGTAGCATTAAACAAGAGAACACGTTAAATATTGTTCTTTTTTTTTTTGTTAGTTACAAAAATACTAAGTGGCTTGAACACAAGGTATTAATTGAAAAATTAGATAGAAAATTACATAAACTTATAATCTCTTTTGACGCTTAACAGTGTTAAGGCAACTTTAGATAATTATATATTGCAATGCTATTACATTCCGGAAGAGAGAGAGAGAGAGAGAGAGAGAGAGAGAGAGAGAGAGAGAGAGAGAACCTTTTAACACTCCTTTTGGTCTGTGACTGGTCACGACTGTATAGAAGTAATCGTGCAATACAGGTCGCTATTATGCGCGCGCATGTCTCTTGTTTTATCATTGTGAATATACAGTATAGGCTTGACTAAAATTTACACATTATCATTGGTATTGATGTTCAATTTGGTGCAGTAGTAATAGCACTTTTGGTGATAAGCTATAATTTGGTAGGAATATAGATTCCGATTAGTAGAAATGTCTGGAAGAAGACAGGTTTTGTAATTTCATTTTTACACACACACACACACACACACACATATATATATATATATATATATATATATATATATATATATACAGTATATATATATATATATATATATATATATATATATATATTATATATATATATTCATATATATATACATTATATATATACATATATATATATATATATATATATATATATATATATATATATATATATATATATATATATATACTATTCATCAGCCACAAAAATTCACGTGCCAAATATTTAAGTGCAAAATCAACAGGAAACAGGAAAGTAAAAGACCAGGTACCAAGCGCTTTCGTGTATTACGTACACTTCGGGGTACAGTCTTTGCACCCTGATGAAGTGCACGTGATGCACGAAAGCGCTTGGTACCTGGTCTTTTACTTTCCTTTTTCCTGTGGATTTTACACAGATATATATATATATATAAATATATATATATATATATATGTATATATATATATATATATATATATATATATATATATATATATACATATATATATATATAAATATATATATATATATGTATATATATATATATATATATATATATATATATATATATATATTGAAAACCTTTCCATGCTAAAGGGGGAGGTTAGGCTACAGAGAAGAATTCTATTAACTTTTTTTTTTTTTTTTTTTTGTATGGGGTAAGCACAGTCGCCTTCTTCTTGTAGGACTGCTTTGGCGTTTGTTATCGACATTAATATGTTATCATTGAAAAGAAAATTCAAACCCAATAAAATCATAACTACTGAGATTCTGATAAGAATAAAATACCTGAAATAAACAACTTGAAAAAAAAATGAAAAATAAAATTTGTGCGAGATCAGAACGGAACTCATATTATTCACGTTATCAATAATGGAACTTGAATTAGCAGAAATCTTTTGGAATATTTTACCTTCCTCATGAGAAATCTTTCATAAACAATTCAAAACATCCACCTGCTTACGATCAGTTTATAAATAAAATTTCTATTGTAAATAAAAACTGATATCAGTTATATGAAAATATTTATAAACGCCCTTACGTTTCTTTCGTTTCGGTTGGTTGGTCCGAACACATAGATATAGACCAGGATTTTCTTTTTAACAAGGATACAATGCCTATTATCTATAGACAGACTTTTATATGTGAACTAATTAAACCCTCTGTTGTAGAGATCCAGTAGTTACGAGCAATCATGATTATCTTATAATGTTAGAGAGAGAGAAGAGAGAGAGAGAGAGAGAGAGAGAGAGAGAGAGAGAGAGAGAGAGAGAGAGAGAGAGAGAGATGCTTGAGGGTACACTCGAGCACACTTTCCTATCTTATTTCTCTTCTTGTTTTTTTTTTTAAGTTTTTATAGTACATGACAGATCTATTTTAACGTTGTTACTGTTCTTAGAACATTTTATATTGATCATTCCTTCTTTTTTAGTTTATTTATTTCCTTGTTTTCTTTCCTCGCTGAGCTATTTCCCCTGTTGGAGCCCTTTGGGCTATTAGCATCCTGCTTTTCCAACTAGGGTTGTAGCTTAGCAAGTAACAATGATAATATATATATATATATATATATATATATATATAAATATATATATTTATATATATATATATATATATATATATATATATATATACTTACACTATGTATATATATATATATATATATATATATATATATATATATATACATACATACACTATGTACAACTGTTCGTGTGTGTATGGGCGTGAAAAGTATTCTTTGCCTCCTTTGAATGAAAAGCACAGTAAAAACGCCTGTCATCTATATAGTCTGAAATATGGAAAAAAAAATTGAAAGAGAACATTGAGATAATTAAAATACGGACATAAAGGAAATATTTGGTGGTAGGTTTCTTGGGAGAGTTGGAAAAATAATGAAGTTTTGAGGTCAAAAGAAGCATTAGAAAGTAAAATCCAATGGTTAGGGTGTCGACGTGAGAGAGAGAGAGAGAGAGAGAGAGAGAGAGAGAGAGAGAGAGAGAGGGGGGGGGGGATTTGCTTCAGACTTCAAGTCGGACAGATAGACAATCGAACTAAGAGTCAATTTACAGACATAATACAATGAATCGCTTTTTAAGATATGAAAGGATATATGATTATTTAAATGCATCAAAATATGAAAATGAGTCTATGACCTTTACAGGAGACTGCTCTCCGCCGAGCTCACCTGCGTCAGTTTTATTTCATTTGAATAATGTCGCAAATTCATTATTCATTCTATATCACTAGTCGCATTTTGTTGGTGTTAAATCTTAATGTGTGTCTGAAGAATTTTGCTACTTGTTCGGTCTTTGGGAATATCCATTATTTATTAGAAAAATTGAATTACCTCTCTCAAACACACGCGTACACACATTGACACACACACACACACATATATATATATATATATATATATATATATATATATATGTATATATATATATATATATATATATATATATATATATATATATATATATATACATATATATATATATATATATACATATATATATATATATATATATATATATATATATATATATATATATATATATATATATATATATATATGTAATCTCTTACTTCCCCATCACATTTTATTAGAAAACCTTTCCATAGTATTTCTAGTGATTTCCATATAGATAGTCAGTGACACGAGTGACCATGAAACTTGCGACGTCAGGCAATTTACAATCCGTCAATCAATCTATTTGAAATGCCAGTGACTCCGGTGATATTTTCGGTATTTTTCCTGATTCCCGTGAGATCATCAAAAGATTTGTCCGGAATATACTGATCAGTTTGGTAATTAGGTATTCTTATGCATAATTACGTCTGACAACTAGGTGATTTTCATTAGTATTTCGTTTGTGACGGTGGAAATTCAGCTGAAACGAAAAACATTTATCTTATATGGTCATTTAATTAGGTATGGGAGGATTGTGGTGACTTGGAGTTTTTTTTTTCTTTCTTTTTTGAGTCAATGGACATTTTAAGTCTATTTTTTTTCTACATATAGCTCCTTCAAATGATAATTTTGATTAATCTATAGGTGTTTCCATAATCTTAGGGATTTTACTGTAATAGAACATACAGGTGTTTTAGTTCAATAGAAATGACTGTTTGGTTACTGGTTATCTAGGAGGTAGAAGGATTGCGAGAAAAATTTATAGGCGACCTTGAAAAGGTTCGATATGCGAACGGTGTCAATGGCGTATTGAAAAGGAGAATTAGAAGTTTTATCACAAAAACATTTGGTTTGGACATGCTCTTCGCACTCCCCAAAAGAGATTCGTTCACCAAATGTTTAGCTGGGTTCCACAAGGCACTAGAAGCGTTGGAAGACCCAGGCCTACATGGCTAAAGTAGAGATGGTGAATGGAAAAGTATTGAATTAAAAGCTCAAGATAGAGACGACTGGCGAAATCTAACCGAGGCCCTTTTCGCCAATCAGCGTACATGATATATATATATATATATATATATATATATATATATATATATATATATATATATATATATATATATATGTATGTACACACTTTAATCTAAGGGGTTTCTAAAGGGTAAAATCTTTGCTTCCTAGTCAGTGTGGAGTATTGGATTCAAACCTCAACAGAGGTAGGTTTTCATTTAGGAAGGTTTCATTCAACGTGATATTAATAATTATGCCTACTGATAATTGTTCTCCTATTATTATTATTATTATTATTATTATTATTATTATTATTATTATTATTATTATTATTATTATTATTATTATTACGAGCTAAGCTACAATCCTAGTTAGAAAAGCAGGATCATATAAACGTAAGGGCTCCAACAGGGAAAAATAGCTCGTTGAGGAAAGGTAATAAAGAAATAGATAAACTACTAGTAAGTAATGAACAATTAAAATAAAGCATTTCAAGAACAGTGACAACATTAAAATATATATCATATATAAAGTATAAAAATAGACATATGACAGCTTATTCAACATAAAACCATTCGCTGCAAGTTTGAACATCTTTGTGTATTTTGTCATTTCAAATATCATTTCTTTAAGGGGAATGCCATTAGAGAGACAAATGATTATAATTTTTTTTCTATTATCATCAAAAGATTTTGTCACTTCCATCAGCTAATCATTTATTATTATTACTTGCTAAACTACAACCCTAGTTGAAAAAGCAAGGTGCTACGAGCTCAGGGTTCCAATAGGGAAAAAATAGCCCAGTGAGGAAAGGAAACAAAGAAATAAAATAACATCAGGAG
>NC_090742.1:22032595-22035095 GCF_036898095.1 Palaemon carinicauda
AAGAAGAAGAAAATGACCTCTATTTTTAGGTGCCTTATATCTAGCATTAGGGGCTTTTCGACCTCTGATTTTGAGGTGCCTTATCTCTAGCTTCTAGCATTACGGGCTTTTTGACATTATTTTGAGGTGCCTTATCTCTAGCATTAGTGGCATTTTGACCTATATTTTGAAATGCCTTGTCTCTAACATTAGGAGCTTTTTTATCTCTATTTTTAGGTGCCTTATCTCTAGCATTAGAGGTTTTTTTTACCTATATTTCAAGGTGCCTTATCTCTAGTGTTAGTCTTATTTTACCTTGATTTTAAGGTGCATTACTTCTAGCATTAGAGGCTCTTTGACTTCTATTTTTAGGTGCCTTATTTATAGCATTAGGAGCTTTTTTACCTGTATTTTTAGGAGCCTTATAGATAGCATTTGGGTCTTTTTTACCTCTATCTTTAGGTGCCTTATTTATAGCATTAGGGGCTTTTTGACCTCGATTTTGAGGAGCATTACTTTTAGCATTAGAGGCTCTTTGACATCTATTTTAGGTGCCTTATTTATAGCATTAGGGGCATTTTTTACCTCCATTTTGAGGTGTATTACTTCTAGCATTAGAGGCTTTTTGACCTCTATTTTAGGTGCCTTATTTATAGCATTAGGGGCCTTTTTTTTAGCTCTATTTTGAGGGGCATTACGTCTAGCATTAGTCTCTTTGACCTCTATATTTAGGTGCCTTATTTATAACATTTGATGCTTTTTTACCTCAATTTTGAGGTGCATTACTTCAAGCATTAGAGGCTCTTTGACATCTGTTTTAGGGGCCTTATATTTAGCATTAGGGGCTTTTTGGCCTCTATTTGTAGGAGCCTCATATATAGCATTAGGGCCTTTTTGACCTCGATTTTGAGGTGCATTACTTCTAGCATTAAAGGCTCTTTGACCTCTTTTTTTGGTGCCTTATTTATAGCATTAGGAGCTTTTTTTACCTCTTATTTTCAGAAGCCTTATGTATGGCACTAGAGGCTCTTTTATTTCGATTTTGAGGTCCATTACTTGTAGCATTAGAGGCTCTTTGATCTCTATTTTAGGTACCTTATATATAGCACTATGGGCTTTTTTACCTCTATTTTGAGGTCCATTACCTCTAGCATTAGTCTCTTTGACCTCTATATTTAGGTGCCTTATTTATAGCATTTGATGCTTTTTTTACCTCGATTTTGAGGTGCATTACTTCAAGCATTAGAGGCTCTTTGACCTCTATTTTGAGGAGCCTTATATATAGCATTAGGGGCTTTTTTATCTCGATTTTGAGGTGCATTACTTGTAGCTTTAGAGGCTCTTTGACCTCTGTTTTTAGGTGCCTTATTTATAGCGTTAGAGGCTTTTTGACCTCGATTTTGAGGTGCATTACCTCTAGCTTTAGAGGCTCTTTGACCTCTCTTTTTAGGTGCCTTATTTATAGCGTTAGAGGCTTTTTGACCTCGATTTTGAGGTGCATTACCTCTAGCATTAGAGGCTCTTTGACCTCTCTTTTTAGGTGCCTTATTTATAGCGTTATGGGCTTTTTGACCTCGATTTTGAGCTGCATTACCTCTAGCTTTAGAGGCTCTTTGACCTCTCTTTTTAGGTGCCTTATTTATAGCGTTAGGGGCTTTTTGACCTCGATTTTGAGGTGCATTACTTGTAGCTTTAGAGGCTCTTTGACCTCTCTTTTTAGGTGCCTTATTTATAGCGTTAGAGGCTTTTTGACCTCGATTTTGAGGTGCATTACTTGTAGCTTTAGAGGCTCTTTGACCTCTCTTTTTAGGTGCCTTATTTATAGCGTTAGAGGCTTTTTGACCTCGATTTTGAGGTGCATTACCTGTAGCATTAGAGGCTCTTTGACCTCTCTTATTAGGTACCTTATTTCTAGCCTTAAAGGCCTTTTGACCTCGATTTTGAGGTGCATTATTTCTAGCATTAGAGGCTCTTTTTCTCTATTTTTATGTGTCTTATTTATAGCATTAGGGCATTTTTTACCTCTATTTTTATGTTCCTTATTTCTAGCATTAAGGTTTTTTAACTTCTCTTTTGAGGTGCCTTATTTCTAGCATTAAGGGTATTTTTTACCTCTATTTTGAGGTACCTTATTTCTCGTATTAGGGTCTTTTTTTACCTTTATTTGAAGGTGACTTACCTCTAGCATTAAAGGCTATTTTACGTCTTCGTTTAAAGGCTCTTCGTTGCTGTTCTCTTCTGTTTGTTCTAGTTATTTCATGATCTTTAGGTTTTTGGTTTCCTTTGATATCTCATCTTCCAGTTTCCTTAGTTCGTCAATTTCCTTCCTGATTTCATCTTATTCTTTCCTAGTTCGTCAGTTGCCTTCTAGATTTCAAGAGAGATTTCAGTGCCGTGTGTCTTCATTTCGTCAGATTCCTCAGAGAAATCGATGGCATCCATGTCTTTGTCCATCAGGGCGATGGGTAAAGACAGGAATGCTATAAATTTTCTCTGCATTCGTCATCACGCTAAAGCAAAC
>NC_090742.1:22040095-22047595 GCF_036898095.1 Palaemon carinicauda
TTGGGCACTACAAAATATATTATACTATGGCTCATGACTGGGAGCCGAACATGTAATATTATATATACATATTACGACTGGCAAGTTAATCAACCTCTCGAATTCCAAACTCACTTGTTTGCTTTAACATTGAAACTGTTACACTTTAAAATATTAATACACTAACTCTGAGATAGTTATGTAATTCCCAGACAGCACTATATAAAACACTGAATATCCAAAGGTCTCTTAGGTACACTCAAAACTAAACTGAGTAATTATCATTACGAATAAACTTACTACGGTTCATAACAGGATATGAGCGAATACTATTCTAAACAATGGTGATTAGAATTATATACTTTTTGCAAAAATGAATATATTCTATATAAATTATGACACTTTGAAAGAATTTACATAAGCCAAATAAATCACTTAATGACAAATAAATAGCCAGATCACAATACTAGAACCTATCACCTTCCTACAGGGCCGTTTACAAAAACTCTAAGAGAATTATTATAAGTACTCACTATGATTACAAAAACTTGTCACAACAAAACTTTGGTATTTCACTGAACACTTTTAGAGCAATACACTGAGCTGTGTGCAAGAGTGAGAGAGAGAGAGGGGAGATGGCAATCTTTAGGCTGGAAATCTCTAACTGTCTATCTAACCCTATTGTTGCCTTATATATGAAACTTAGCTGCTTCCAGAATGTTCGAAATAGTTTTGGAAGCGGGGTGTGGGGTGCGTTGGCCTAACGCCGATGCCAGAGTTATCAACTAAATAAAAATGTCATGAGGCGAATCCGGGGTTTTCAGGCAACTCTCAGATGCATGCCAACGCACCCGCGAGACGACTCTCCCAGCTAGCTCCTTCCACCCTTTGTCCTTGAAATAGAAAAAAAAAGAGAGCGTCCTATCACTAGGTTTTTCGGGAAAATTCCAAAGCACATGGTACCCAAAACAATTGTGTATTTTCTCTCAAACATGACGCAGTACCTCATAAAAATATAAAAAAAAACATTACATAAGCCCTTGTTCATATTTTGTATGGTCACATAACATTCTCAAACAGATTATGTAAGACTTTGTAACATAAATACGTGAAATAAAAAGTTAATTCTTAAAAATAAGGTAAATTTTCATATACTAACTTGAATAAGGAATACAATGAAATTAACGACGTAATTTACATAATATACTTACGTCTACATGAGGGGACCTTATCTTGATAGCTGGCTTTTCATCTCTTCAATGCACAAATGAAATATATAAATAAATCATGAATAAACTATTGTATTTACTCTACACTAGACCAGCTTCGTAACTATATATATATATATATATATATATATATATATATATATATATATATAACCAGACACTTGCTCTTTATTTTATGGGGGAGATTATTATTATTATTATTATTATTATTATTATCATTATTATTATTATTTATTTTTATGATTATTATTATAATTATTTTTATTATTATTATTATCATTATTATTATTATTATTATTATTATTATTATTATTATTATTATTATAGATCTGCCTGCAAACTCTTCAACTCTTTGCACATAAGATTAAAAACCCTTTTATCGCCTTTCTCCTTACTAATTAGGTAATCGTGCTACGCACTGATTTTATGCATATATTGACATGTATTCCTCTACCGATGAAATCAAAGATTACAAATCTACATCAAACAGATTCTTTTATCAAAGAAACCTGTCTTCTAAAAACGAATGTGGCCGATGTGGTAACGTCCCTGACTGGTGAATGCTAGACTGGGGTTCGAGTCCTGCTCAAACTCGTTAGTTTCTTGGTCGCTGCAGCCTCACTATCCTTGTGAGCTAAGGATGTTGGCTTTTTGGGAGCCTATAGGGGTATCTGCTGAGTCATCAGCAGCCATAGACTTGCCTTCCCTGGTCATAGCTTCGTTGGAGAGGGGCCTTGGGCGCTGATCATATATATGAGCAGTCTCTAGGGCATTGTCCTGCTTGATAGAGCAATGTCACTATCCCTTACCTCTACCTTTCATAAGCGGTCTTTAAACCTTAAACCTTTAAATAGTCTTAGGACTCCTCTGAGGTTTAGAAAGAATTTCCCAACCTATATCTTATTCATACAAGTAATAATATGATCAATTCAATTTTCGTGCCGTAGGAGGTGCATGAGTAATGTCGGGAAGGGACCCATTGCGTATTAGCTAATGGTCAAATCCATCTATACCGAGTTATGAATAATTCGAGCGGGTATATCATTATTTTAAGGGAGTATACCATTGAATAGACTGTCTTGTTACCTTGAGTAATGTTTGCTTAATGTAAAGAACTAAAGTATAAGGTACTTGAATAAGAATTATTGCTTCGATATCCAGACGACAGAATAAATTTTTCTTCCTGCACTTAAGAAATTACCCAGATGGTCACCCCTTTCTGTGCATGGAAGATGATGACATATACTGTATATTTACTGAAAAGGCTTCGTAAATAATTCTCGAGTAATTGCAATAGGTTATTGACAATTGCGCATGCGTCTCTGGTCGTTGTTTATATCGACACGCCAGATTCTTATGTTTCTCAGTTTCAGAAGTTACTTTTAGTGGGCATCTGGTTCTTACCAAGGTATTTGTTTACAAGATCACGCTCTCCATATACTGCCAAATTACGAAAAGTTATTTTTCTCTCTAATTTTTCATAATTTAATATATAAGAGAAAAAAAAACTATCCTGGTTTCCTCACTAAACGACCTGGAACTGAGATCGTCAACATAGTCAAATGCCAGTGTACATTTGATAAACTGTATATTCAAAATATTCTAAATTAAAAATGGAGTAAATACTTAAAATTATAGGGACACTTTTGAGAAATTACTCCATTTTTTATTTAGTAAATATATACATATACATATATATATATATATATATATATATATATATATATATATATATATATATATATATATATTTGAATATATATCAAATGTACACTGGCATCACGAACTTCTGTTTGGTTGACTATGTTGACGATGTCAGTTCCAAGTCGTTTAGTGAGGAAACCAGGATAGTTTTTTTTTTATATATAATTCCATAGTTTTTTATTATTCTAACTTGTTTCCCATGTGGCGAATTATTTTAAATTATGAAAAATTAATAGAGTAATACAATAGCTTTGCATAATTTGGCAGTATATGGAGAGCGTGGTCTTGAAAAAAAACCTTACCAACATCGGTGAATCTTTTTGTCGGTCTTTATATTTAACCACGATCTTAAGGGGATAGCTTAACGCTGTGAAATGGTTTGTGTATTGCCGTGATCAGCAAAGCTGTACTAGTCAGAGCCACTCATACTTGGTTTGTTTGCTATGAGCTATCCGAGTAAAGTCTTACACCATCACCAATTTTCAGTGACCTGCGTAGTGGTGAAATGGCCAAACCCTGGACATAAACAAGGACATGTTTAAAGGTTTAAAGGTCGCTCATGAATGGCAGAGGCAAGGGACAGTGACATTGCCCTAGCAATCAGGACAATGCCCTAGAGACTGACCATATTTCATATGATCAGCGCCCAAGCCCCCTCTCCACCCAAGCTAGGACCAGGGAGGGCCAGGCAAATGGCTGCTGATGACTCAACAGATAGACCTATAGGCTCCCCCAAACCCCCCAACCTTAGCTCACAAGGATGGTAAGGTTGCAGACACTAACGGCACTAACGAGACTGAGCGAGACTCGAACCCCCGACTGGCAAACACCAGGCAGAGACGTTACCAATCAGGCCACAACAACAGGCCTTTGTCGTGCAGTGGACTAGAAACGGCTGCATTTATTTTATATATATATATATATATATATATATATATATATATATATATATATATATATATATATAATATATAATGTGTGTGTGTGTGTGTGTATACATATAATCATAGTCATCATCCTAAAGTAACACGAAAGAGAAAAAGTTATCTTCGAAAACTGTGAAATTTAACTTCCTGGTCTCTTTCCTAGCTCACTAAACTGCCATAAGCATATGCAAAATGACTGTTTTCAGTGTGAATCATCCGTAGCTTATGTTAAGATCACTATCCTTCAGGATCTGGATTTCTATCGACTAGAAAACATCTCATTCGTTGGATTAATCACAACCGTAAACGAACGATCTGTCTATGTTGTTGTTGTTGTTTTTGTAGATTGCCTGGCCCTTCTGGACAATTACGGGCTCTTGCAATTCTGCTGCCTATAGCGATCTGACTACAATGGACTTGCCAGTCTTGCGCATGCGTAAACTGTTATGTGTTTTGTGATGTTTTTCCTATATGTAAGAGAATTATTGACGTGAGATTCATTCCTATTTCACTTATGTAGAAGGATATTTTCTAGGACGGGATATGTCCAACATAACTTGTGTAATTATTTTTCACACGTTAAGATACATTTAAAGTAAAGAAAAAAACCGAATATTCTTCGGAATTATGGAGAATTGAGAGAATATGTTTACGATGCTTCACAAACTTCGTGCCTTATAATTTTCCCGTAATCTTACAAAAATATGTTTATTACAACAGAATATTACAAAAACGTCAAGGGTTACAATTAAAAGACAACATCGAAATGAGCTGCAAAATTGAAAATTAGATAAGAGTGATGAATGCTTTGAACTGTAGGAAGAGGAAACCTTGGGCTGTGAAACAGTGTTGGCTCTCTCTCTCTCTCTCTCTCTCTCTCTCTCTCTCTCTCTCTCTCTCTCTCTCTCTCTCTCTCTCTCTCTCTCTCTCTCTCAGCGAATTGTATTATTTCTGTGTCGGGACATTTAACCTGTGTCCTACTGACATTAGAATGGGATCAATTTCCTTTGCATGCTTTGTGCATCTTCAAAAATGAAATAATCGTGGAGAGAGAGAGAGAGAGAGAGAGAGAGAGAGAGAGAGAGAGAGAGAGAGAGAGAGAGAGAGAGAGTATCCATCGCCAAGATAAATTCTCCCCCCCCTCTCTCTCTCTCTCTCTCTCTCTCTCTCTCTCTCTCTCTCTCTCTCTCTCTCTCTCTCTCTCTCTCTCTCTCCACGATTATTTCATTTTTGAAGATGCACAAAGCTGGGAAATAGGTCAAAAATATTTTTATCAGAGCTATCAAGTATAGTGGTTACGCACTTATGGAAATAAGGTAAATAATATAATTTTCTTTGATTATTTTATCATATATTTTTTTCTCTTATGTTATTTTAGCATGGAAATGAATTCGACAAAATGTTTAACTCTGGCTACCATAGTCGTAAGTAGACTTTAATTTATATAGTATCAATAAATATTGAATAAATAGTTTGTATTCATACTTATTAATGAAATTGATGTCGCTGTTTTTTTCATGAAATTAAATACGAAAAACTGACTTAAGTACCCTATTATTTCAGTACCTTGAAAATTAATAAAAATTTATTAATCGACTATAGGAATTATGAATTCTTCCATATCCTGTTTTCCAAATGACTTAATGCTTAATGAACGACCATTATTTTCGTAGTGGATGCCACATATCCTCATTGATGAAAAGGCAAATTATCCCAAGATCATTGGAGGATCTATGCTGGAGGTTTTCGATATCTTTGCCAAACATCTGAATATATGGTAAGTAGCCCCTCTCTTTTTTTCTCCCTCTCTTCCTTATTCCTTTATCTCCCCTATATAGTAAGGAGTAAGTGTTTGGCTATATATATATATATATATATATATATATATATATATATATATATATACATACATATATATATATATATATATAAATATAAATATATATATATATATATATATATATATATATATATATATATATATTCTAGTTTACACGACCCGTCAGAAATGACAGATGAATATTTAGATAGCTCTGCACACATGCATACCCCTTATTCACCAGGGTATGACTAATCCCTTTTCCTCCTACCCGAGGGATGGGGAGAGCTAAGCATGACCAGAAAGAAATACACGTGTATATATATATATATATATATATATATATATATATATATATATATATACATATATATATATATATATATATATATATATATATATATATATATATATATATATATATTTGCTCTTTATTATATAGGGGAGATATATTAAAGCACGGAAAATGTTGGAATACGGGATGTTTAGAGGCAAAAGAGCGCCACTAGAAGAGACTAGAACACTTTGCTAATCCTTACCGATTTCATATATTCTAAGACATTGTTTAGAGTAGACTCTAGAGGACAGTCTTCTAGAATTTATCTTGAAATTAGACAAAGCCGGTAAGGATTCACACAGTGTTCTAGTTTACCTAGTTTTTTATTGCATACATATGTATGTACTGTATGTACAGTATATTGGTATGTATATCCTGAAAGTTATTATTGCTTAATCTGTTTATCCTATCTCTATCCAAATCTATAGTCACTAGTTTTCCATAGTTTTCTTTTTCATACATATTTATATTCTAGATATGCTCATACAAATATTATAGACATATATACACACACACACACACACACACACACATATATATATATATATATATATATATATATACATATATATATATATACATTTATACATACATATATATATATATATATATTTATATATATATATATATATATATATATATATGTGTGTGTGTGTGTGTGTGTGTGTACGTATATCCTGAAAGATTTCATTGCTTAATCTGTTGATCCTATCTCTACCCAAAGCTATAGTCACCAGATGGTCAAAGATCAGACAGCTGGCTTCAAGCTGCCAAACGGCTCCTGGACTGGTGCAGCTGGTGAGGTCTTTCGAGGGGTAAGACAAGTCCTTTTTGCATTACATTTACCATCAAGATCCTCTTGTTGTTTACCATCAAGAAGATCTTGATAAAGGTAATGCCAAAGTGTTCAACAGTTATTATAGTCTTTATCATTATTGTTGATTTCGTTGTTTCTATTTGAAGCGATGGCTCTGTTTGCAAGAGGTTAAACTCGGGCGCACTATTCTATCTTATTTCTCTTCATCTTTTATTTTCTTAAGTTTTATCGTTTATATATGAAATGTTTATTTTAATGTTGTTAGTCTTAAAATATTTCATTTTAATGGTTCATTACTTCTCTTGTATTTTATTTTCTTGTTTCCTTTCCTCACTGAGATATTTTTCCATATTGGAGCCCTTGGGCTTATAGCATCCTTTTTTCCCAGCTTGGGCTGTTAATTATCTTGTAATAACAACAACAATAATAATAATAATAATAATAATAATAATAAATAACGTAATCTCAGGAGGCCGACATGACAGGCCTGGGACTCGCTGTCACAGACGACCGTTTCGCCGAGTTCTCCTTCAGCGAGTTCTTATACCAAGACGAGTACACAGCCACCTACGTGCGCCCCACCATTGAGTCCGAGATATCGGGATTTATCAAGCCCTTTATACCTTTGGTGAGATTTTTAAAGTTTCAGTTGCCTGAGTATAAACGAAAGACTATAAAATATTCTTTTT